>NC_082687.1:76311379-76480263 GCF_949987515.2 Delphinus delphis
TATTTTTCCAGTGTCACAGGCACTGGGAAATAGGCATGTTATTGCTAGAATGTAAGCGTACAGCAGAAAGAGCCCCGGGTTTGGAGTCAGCAGAACTGGGCTCTTATTACAACTCCATGTACTACTGGAGTGATCTTGGACAAGTCACTTAACCTCGGTTTCTCTTCTATACAGTGGGTATACAATCACTTGCTCTACCAACTACCTTGGGTTCTTGAAATGTAAATGAGATGAGAAGTGTCCATGTGTTTTGTAAACATTGCAGTTGTTTACACAGCTGTGTCTCCACAAGTCTGTATATTCCTTAAGATCAGGGACTACATCTTGTTCATATTTGTGTCCCTAGGGCTCGTCCTGTTTACCAGAACTGAAGCCACAGAGGGCACTGAACGTGGGGGACACTAATTGATTCATTGTTTCCTTTCAGAAAAGTTCCACTGGTGTCTGTTCATTAATAAGCCTTCATTGGTCAGCTGATCTTAATTGAGTACCTTCCACATGCTTTCTACTACCCCTAGGATATTTAATTGAGGAAAAAGTATGGAGGATAAACACAGAAAAATGAAAATGCACACACACACTGTTACAGATTTGTAAATGTCAGAGGTCACAGAATGGTGGCTTAAGGGCTAAATCTGCCTTTAGATGTGCTTTCTTTGGCTCAAACATTAATTGTTTCAATGTAAACAAATAACTTAAAATCCAGAGATGTGGATTTTGCTTTCTCTTGAAATTGTGAACAGCTGGTCATACCAGGCCGGTCCCTCCACAGGGACAGCTGGCAATACAGCTGCAGCCATTTCAGGCACATCCTCGACAGGCCAGTCCAGAGGCAGCCCTGACACCCCCCGTTGTCTCCTGAACACCAAGGCAGATAGGAGCTACCATTTACGATCACATTTATTATGCTTGCATTTAGGTGGTAGCACTTACTGCATACCAGGCACTATTCTAAGCTCTTTGGTTACCTATCCATCTAGATATCTACCCATGAATTACAGGTAGGGAAATTGAGGCACAGTTAGTGTGTGGCGGATCAGGAGTCTGGCTCGCAGGTTCTGGCTCTTAATCGCTCAGCTATATCACATCTTGGTGGGGAGGGAAGGGTATCAAAAATCATACCTAAGTGCCGTGCAAGGTTGAGCCAGAGCCTCTCGTGCAGGACACTGTGTTCTGTCTAATTAGAGAAAGATTCATAAAAGAAGTGATTTTTGTAGAGTTTTAAAGGTAAAGAGACTCATGAGTCCAGGCAGGTTCAGAGCACCGTGCAGAGACCTCATTGGAGATCTGAGCATTGGGGCATCTGAGCCTCCTCATTGGAGGCCTGGCTAACTGAGCTGCGTGAGGGCGCAGACGGAAGACAAGCAGGAGGTGAGGTGTGGCAGCCGGGACTTGGAGCTTGGATCTGATACCCCAGGGAAGGGGACTGCCCTGGGTAGCTGAGGGAGGCCGGCGATAAGGTTGAAGTCCTGTTGGACCAACGTGATGTGGGATGAATCTGCGTTCTTACAGGAGTCCTGCTGAACTTATTCATTGCTTTCACAATAAAGTCAATTTTGTAACACAGGTGTCCCTATAATACTGGCCTGACTGTTTGCTTCTGCTTCGGTCCCTGAGCGTATGAGCAAACACTTCAGACACTACAGCGAGCAGAAACTTGAGACAGAGCTTATCTTGTAATGCTGGGTTTTGCATCATATCCAGGGTGTGGTGTTACTTTAGAAGGCAAGTTCAATAATGATGTGTTTACGGGTTGAGCAAACAGTGCCTGTGCCCTGCGAGGGCTCAGGATTTATACTTTGAGAGCCCAGCAAACTGATTAATTTAGCTGGTCAGCGGGCTTAGTACCTGGATGTAGCAAATTGTCCCCATATATGCAACATATATATGTGTGAATGTGTGTGTGTATATTTACATTGAGTATTTAAGTAGCCCCTTGTATTTAATCATACTTATTTACAAAATAGCCCAGGGAAGCTTGGAGATGTTAAATGAATCCATAAAGCTAATTCAGGCAAGCCTTGGTCATTGACCCACCCAGTGTGTCCTCTCTTGTTTCATGTGATATATTAAATAAAGCATTTTGTGTTTTTGGTGTAACCCAACGATATAATGAAGTGACAAAAATGAATGTTAAAAGCATTTGGGTCACCTAAACTGCCTTCTTTAGAAAATAAAAATGCCTATTAAACAGTTACACTCTTTATTCTCTTGGCCTATTTTTATTTCTCTCTCCAGGAGAGAGATTGGAACCATGTTTATTACTCTGTTCTTAACAGGTCTTGTCAACTACCGTCATACAGTAAGTGTTTATAAGCATCGGTAATAGTGAATTGCAGCCCACACCCCTGCCTAATCTCTGTTGCCCTGCTTTATTGCCCTTAGATAATTTCTTCCATTTCTATTTTTGCCTTTTCAAGGACAATGCAAGGCAGGATAGTTATGTGATTCAGGACTTTTAAACACATTTGAAATATGGCAATCACTTGTTATTCTTGATAACAAACTTAAAGGCAAGCTTTCAAGCACTGACTTGTCTTCTCCCTGCTCATTCCAGCTACTACAGACTTAAAGAGAAGGGCTTTGAAATTATCTCCTTAATTGGGCTGCAGGTCACTGCTATTTGTAGAAGTGGTTTTGGGATGCAGGTGTTGGTTTTGGGGGCCCCCTTTGCTGTGGTTTTATATGTCTTGTTTTCATTGCTACACTGGCTTCAAGGACCAGGCAATATCCTTGGCTTCCTCTGGGGGGAGTGGCAAGGGGCACACGTGGATTGTTCTATTCTCTTTGAGGTAGATGCCATCTGACCCTGGCCCTCCTTTTTTCTGTTCTTTTAGGTGTTCTGGGCTTGAGTTTCTGCTCCTTGTGGAATAGTCATCAGATGTCCACATACAGACTTTTGTTGCACTTAGAGCTATGCTAGGAGAAGCATGAAATTACTTCCCAAAGGATGTGGTTCCTGCCTCCTTGAGAACTAGAAAAGGGAAGGTCGTGGTTGGAGCAGTAACCCATCCTAGGTGACTGTCAGTTTCCTTATTTGTAAAGTGTCAAGGTCAGACAAGATTGCCTCTAACATCTTTTTCTGCTCAAATTTTCTATGAGCCAAAGAAGGCTGAGAACCCATCTAAACTGAGAATCCTGTAATTTTAAGAAATTTCTGGAAGAATGGGATGGTGGCACCAGCCAACAAGACTGAGATAAAGTTTGCAGTCAAATGGAATTAAGGATAAACCCAGTTCTGCCAGTTCCTTGCTCTGCAACCTTTAGCAAGTCACTTCTCTTTGAGCCTTAAGTCTCTCATCTTTAAATGAAAATACTACAGTCTACCTAGCAGAGTTATTGTGTGGATATAAGACACACACATAGCGTATTTGTAATGCTACATGCATAGCTGACACAGAGGACCCACTCTGTAAATGGTTAAAGTTACTCTGATGACAGTGATCTTATGAGTGTATGGTTTGGGGAATAGCTAAGGGTTTGGAATAGATTTGATCTAAGGAAGATGGCATGTGAAGAAGTCTTTGAAGTTGAAATAGGACTAAGAATGATTTTGAGGATAGGGTAGCTACTGAAAGAAATGATGCCAAGGGTGTGATAAGAAACTGAGGTGAAGGGCACTGATGGGCAAGATCATTTATTCACTTTTTTTCTAGCACTTGCTACAGGTGTAGATACTGTCAAGATACTTTCAATGAGACAATCTCCTCATGGTCAGTATTGTCTTGTGCCTTGTCCAGCATGTTAGCTTCCAGATGCAGTCATTCTCTGTATTCAAAGATGGTGGCATGTTGATGACATATTGTTCCTCTTGCTATCCGTAGTGGATATGGGCGTGTCTGAAAAGACCAACTCAGGATCAAACCCAAATATGCTCCAAAACCCAAATATGGACATTGCTTTTGTTTTGTAGCTACTATCTTGCATAGAGTGCGTGTCGCTTTTATTGTTTCTGCCAACATCTGGATTCTTGGCTACTTCTCCTTACTTTAGATCTTTTTAACCTGGACTCCTCTAGTCTCGGGGGATTTTTGAAGTCCTTGAAATTCTTTGCAGAATTGCATGTATATCAGCCTATGTGCATTTTGGGAGGCGGGGGCGGGGTGGGGACCTGGCCAAAGCAAAGGGATCAGACTCAAAAAAGCCAAGAACTGCTGCCGAATGTGTCTTAGACTAGGAAGGAATTAAAATGGTTTCACAAGATGAAAACATGGTCTAACACAAACACAGAGATATCCCCGAATACCTGTTTGCTTCCATAGCTCTAATAGGTCCGCATCTTCTCCTTTCCTCTAACAAACAGCGCAACGGATGAGTCTCTTTGGCAAGATCTTCACAGTTTCCAAGCAGCTCTTCATGACATGATCCGGAGTCTGGTTGAACGGTCTGGAGGGTTTCTGGTGAGTGGATGTGAAGACTTTGCACTTTCTTCATTGTCCCTAGAAAGAGCATTAACAATTAAAAACAATTAAAAAAAATTTCTTTAGGAAGACTAAAGAGTCAGAGAATAGCGTTTCCAGAGAAAGAAATGAAAACTGATTTTGACAACAGCAACTTGGAAGTGTAAAGTAAAAGTGGCAGGGTAAGATTTTTAAAGGAAAAGAAGGAAAAGTACTTGTTATCCAGATTTCATTTGCAAAGAGAATCAGTCCTTTGTGCCTGGCTTTGCCTCTGGGCCAGCAGGGGCCACAGGGCCACGCCCCAAGGTTGGTTTGGGATCCTTTCAGTCTCTTCCTCCTTTTCTTCCTTGCCCTCCTCCTCCTCTTCCTCCTCCTCCCCTCCTCCTCCTCCCCTCCTCCTCCTCCCCTCCTCCTCCTCCCCTCCTCCTCCTCCCCTCCTCCTCCTCCCCTCCTCCTCCCCTTCCTCCTCCCCTTCCTCCTCCTCCCCTTCTCCTCCTCCCCTTCTCCCCCTCCTCCTCCCCCTCCTTCTCCCCTTCCTCCTCCTCCTCCCCTCCTCCCCCTCCTCCTCCCCTCCTCCTCCCCCTCCCCCTTCCCCTCCCACTCCTTCTTCTCTACTCTCTCACATGTGCGTACACACACACACACACACACACACACACACACACACAGACACACTCTCATCTTTAAAAGAAACAAACTTTATCACCAGTGTTAGGATTTGGAACATCTTAAGGAGATGTTGACCACCACAAATATAGATTAGGAAAGGAAGTGAATTTTAGCTGAACCTGTTTTGAAAATACAGAATTTCTGTTTTAAGAACAAGTGGAAATAAATAAATAGAATTTTTTGAGCCTCTGTGAGTCCAAAGCTTCTATTAAGCTTTCTGAGAGAGTCAAAAGGCCAAAGTTTATCATTTGTCAAATTATTACATAGATGCAATGATTCTATTAGATACTGGCCATAGAAGTTGCTCTCTAGAAGTTTACTTTCTAGTCTGGGAGACAGACCTCACATACGTGGAACAAACTAAGGAGAATAAAGTACAGTCAGACTTCTGAGAAGGGAAGGCTTAAGTAGGCTGGAAGAATGCATTAGATCAGCAACAGACAAATACTGAAAGTACTTCAATAGGGAAATGGGTAAATAAAAGTGGTGGTTTCGAACCATGGAGTACTATTCAGCAGCCAAAAGTATTGAAATAAATCTATATGAAGCCACATGTATACGTTTCAAAATACTGTTAAATAAATAAAGCAATTTTTAGGATATGTATAGCATTATACCAAATATTTAAGAAAAACACATAAAATAACATCATTTATTCTGTGCGTGTGTGTGGTGTGTGTGTGTGTGTGTGTGTGTGTGTGTGTGTGTGTGTATTTCTTTTTAAAGATTTGGAAGGAAACACCTTGACTCATAATCATGGTTACTTTTTGAGGATGGAGAGGAGATCAGGATAAGGATGTCAGTCAAAAATCTCTTTAGTTTCCATGTGTTTTGTGCTGATTTTGCATTTCGTAATTTACTCTGCTGACTGGGAGTCTAGAGGCCCAGCTTTCTTCTGCAGAAAGCAGTTGACGGTTTTGTAAATATCTTGCCTTCTCTTAATACACCACATGTCTTCCTGGTAGCCAGGGCCTCTCAGAGGTCCCGAGAGCTGGGTCTCTTCCATTATTTTGAGGCTTCCAGCACAGTAATAAATGAAGAAATGCCAGAAGAATGTTACAATCAGCACAGTACATTTAAAATGTTTATATTTAGCCATTAAAGTTGTTCAATGAGTCCTTTCTCTTCAATCCTATCAGGGTATCTCTGTGATAACATCAAAAGTCTATATTTTAAATCCTGGGCCAATGGTCCTCCTGCTGCACTCCTCCAAGTGGCTCCGGGGAACCAGAGAAAGGCTCTGCGTGAAGCAGGCTGATGGAATGATAGTGGGAGGCGTGTGAAGGCAAGCTCTAGTGCCTTCAGTCCTTCCCCAGGGTTCGAGTTTTCCCCCAGGCCTGGCATTTGTATCTATAGGTCTCACCTGCAAAATGGGTTGAGTTTCAGCTCTATGCATGTGTCCTAGAACATCAAATGGAGAAAATTTCACCTTTCCAATCATCCTCCCCTGGCCCCGTCAGGGCATTTAAGGTCAAACGGGCTTTCAGTACACACTGTGTCAGCCCAGCCCAACAGTGCCTCCCCCCATGTTCAAAGAGAATTGGGGTTAAATGTATCGTCGGTACAGTTTCATAGACTGTAAAATGTCCAACCATTTGACTTCTTAAGTAGGAAATGTTCACCCCAAGAAAAAGTTGCAAAGGGGCATAAAATATTAAAACTTGCATCTATTTCACTTTATAAAAGGGAAATGGATTTCATCTTTAAGTTTTTGCACTTGGTGAAATTCTCATAAGTATCTGGAGAAGTTGATAGCCTTAGCCAATTATGAACACACTTCTGAAACGTTCTGAAGAGGTTTGTCCCTCTAGTCTCCCTCTTTTTAATATTATATCGAGAGTTTATGTCTAATCTAAAGCATTCTCATTATGACAGCACTACTAATCATTTGAATGAATACATTCATATAAACAAATACTACACTCCAAAGAGAATCAAATGCTAATGCACATTTTATTAGATAAAAAGACAGACAATATAATCATACTTGAATTTCAGGGAATCAAATGTAGTAAAACAAAGTTTACATCAGAGCCCAGGGCCGGGTTTAGGTTAGCCATACATGCCTTCATTTTTCCAAGTTTGGAAAGTTTGCTCGTTCGAGCTGAGGGCTACTTCACCAGACTAACAAAAAGGAAAATGTCTATCAGTTTTTTCTTTTGTTCTTTTCAGATCCTGTTCAAGTGCACACAGAACTAGCAGGTTCACCAGAAAAGCTATTGAGCGTTTGCTGGAACACATTATGCAGGGTGAATTTCTTCTGGAATGTTGCCAAGGGTTTTTTATGCTTCTGTGGTAGGCATTTCTGGAACATTGTCATTTAGCCAAGCAAAGAACATTTGTTTAAAGGATAGAAAGTGTTTAAAAATTCTTGTTTGTTTAAAAGCAAGTTAAATAGCAATATGAGTTGAGGGTAGGGCAGGGAAAAGCACTTATTTCTCTAAGTGATCTGATTAGGTCATTTAATTTGGGGGGGGGGTGTTAACAGAGTCATAGTTTCTCCTAAAATAATTATATATTAATACTGTTTTCTAGAAAGTGTCTTCCAGTGCCTACTTTTCTTTGATGTGATTAGCTGTTGTTTTCAAAACTGAAAATTTACTTTAGAGATTTCTCACGTGTCTGTGTATATAGGAGCTACTAGTAATGGCTAAAAAAATTGGAAGTGCAGAGAACATGCTAAATTAGGATTTCTTTTTTCACTTATAATTCCAGAACTACATCAAAAAAATAAAATAAAAAAGGAAAACGTGAAAAGATCTCTAAATTAGAGGAGATAATATTTTTAAAGTATTGCAAATTGGAGTATAAATCCCAAGTTCAAATTTTTTTTTTTTTATGTTGGGGGTAGGAGTTTATTAATTTATTAATTTATTTTTGCTGTGTTGGGTCTTCGTTTCTGTGCGAGGGCTTTCTCTAGTTGTGGCAAGTGGGGGCCACTCTTCATCGCGGTGCGCGGGCCTCTCACTGTTGCGGCCCCTCTTGTTGCAGAGCACAGGCTCTAGACGCGCAGGCTCAGTAGTTGTGGCTCACGGGCTTAGTCGCTCCGCGGCATGTGGGATCTTCCCAGACCAGGGCTCGAACCCGTGTCCCCTGCATTAGCAGGCAGATTCTCAACCACTGCACCACCAGGGAAGCCCCCAAGTTCAAATTTTGACATGTTAAAAAATACAATACATAAACACTTTCCGAGAAATTCCTCTCTAATGAGTAGTAAAATCTGATCCCAAATCACTTCACTTTAAGAAGTTTCATTAATACCAATGTCTGCATCATACTTTCTGTAATACCCAGTGATATATATAAAGGCTCTTATTAAATGTGGCAAGGAAAAATCCTAAGTATAAAAATTTGAATTTTGTCTCTGCCATTCACTGGCTGTGTGATCTTGGGTAAGTTACTTAGCTTCTCTGAGCTTCAGTATCCTCATCAGTAAGATAGGAGTAGTAATACCTATCTCATGGGACTGTTGTAAGGATCAGAGATGTTTGTAAGGAATCTCAACAGAGCCTAGCATTTTGTAAAGGCTTAAAAAATATTCAGGCTTAAATGAGATAATATTAAAAAATATATATATTCATCATTCATTCATCAATATTCATTCCTTTCTCATCTTTCCCAATCCATTCCACCAGTATAAGTCAATCTGGAGATTAAAATAGGCAAAACTGTGATCTAAGTTAGAACTGTGTTGTTTTAGTGTTAGGATATTCCTGGCTGCTTCATTTTACACTTGGACTTTAAATATACAAGTTTCTATAAACATTCTTTAAACAAAGTTAAACTGTTTTTATTTTGATGAAGCTAGGACTGAGTCTGATATAATGCTTGGAGAACTAAATGACATGCAGGAGAATTTTGTTTCTGTAGGGCTGACCCTATCATGAAAATGTACTCAGTGAAAAGTAAATATGGTGCTACCTTCTCCTACTCAGTATTTAAATTAACTCTTAAAGAAAAATATGACAATTCTCCTTTTATATATATTCAAGTTCGGGTTATGATCTTATACTTGGCTCCCTTCAATTGAGTTTTGTTATGTACTTGGCATGTTCCCAGAACCAAACCTCCCATCTGTAACCTGCACCTACAGTTCACAGTATTCAGCCCAGAGAGCTCTGCACTTCCGGGCCACTCAGGTACCTGCAAGCTTGGGCTATGGGCTTTCACACCAGTTTCTTGGCCAGTTTAGACACTGCAAACATTTGGGCGTTCCAGTTTCTGCAGTTTTGCTTTGGTTCTTTAAAAACAGCTCTTCCCCCACCCCTGGCACATCACCATTCTCCAAGGCATTCATTGTGAGATGGGAAGGCTGGTGTCTGTCATTTGCATTCCAGATTGAAATGAACAGAATCTAGACTTTCTCTCTCTCTCTCTCTTTCTTTGGTGCCATGACAAACAAAGGAAGATATGAGATGTGTTTATTTTTTTGTAAAATGCAGAAGTATCATTTCCAGGAGATGTTGAGCTTTCCTCATTTGCTTTGGACTGTTTGCATAAACTATAGCCCCATGCTTTTTTAAATGAACATTTTAAAAAATTAATTAATTAATTAATTTGGCTTTGTTGGGTCTTAGTTGTGGCACGCAGGATCTTCGTTGTGGCATGCGGGGGCTTTCATTGCGGCAAGCGGACTCTTGGTTGCAACGTGTGGGCTTCTTTCTAGTTGTGGCGCATGGGCTCCAGAATGCGGGGCTCAGTAGTTGCAGCACACAGGCTTAGTTGCATGTGGGATCTTAGTGCTCTGACCAGGGATCGAACCCGTGTCCCCTGCACTGAAAGGCAGATTCTCAACCACTGGATCACCAGGGAAGTCCCCATAGCCCCAGTTTTTAATAGATACGTGGAAAGTATGAATTTGGTGGAGATGTTGAGAGGAGAAGATGGTGATGTGGGAAAACTATTTCTTTCTCATTTGCCATGAGGCATTTAATTCCTGGAAAGAACATATATAATGGCAAATAAAACGTCTTGGTCTTTGGGGCCAGAATATCTGTTGTGAGTGTGTGTTATGAGTCTCACAGAGGCTCGGTGCAGGTTTGTGCATTTACGGCTCTCAGAGCCTTGGCTCCTGTGGTTCTTCCCCCTGCACAGCATATTCTTCCAAGGCAAAGCAGCTTGCTGTTAGACCAGGATCTTTGGATAAAGAACAGATATGATAAATTCATAACAATTTCCGATTTCTTTTACAAGAACCATTTAAAAAGAGAATGTTAGGAAAGAGTGGCACCAAAATGGCACCCTCCCTCAAATGGATTCTAGTCTGAGGGGTGGAGTTGGAGGCAGATGTGATATGACGTAAATGGGGGTTCTTAAATATTTAAAAATGTTCATTGGGAGGATAATACTGAGAATCTATGGGTCAATATAATGCTATTTAACATTATAAGTTTTGGTTAAGGTAAACCATTAAAATTTGGAGAGTTTACAGCTCAGGCATCAGCATTACTTCCCACTTTCCCTCTTCCCCCCACCATCTTCTTCCTCTCTTCTCAGCTTCTCTCTTGCAATGGGCAAGAAACCTGTCTTCTTCAAGATGCTTGTGACGTAGTAAAGGAGACCTCTAGGCAAAAAAATGCAGATAGGCCAGAGTGAAAAGGGCTATAGAGAAAAGGATATGTACCTGCCACAAAGGGAATTCAGAAGCATCAATCCAGAAGGGCTTCACGGAGGAGGTGTCTTGCAGATGCCTAGACAAACAGGAAGTGAGGAGCTAGTGGTGGCGATGGGATCCTGTGGAACTAGCACAGACAAAGGGCAAAGGCATATGAACCCTAATAATAGTAAGAGTGCCTAGTACTTGTTGAGAGTTTATTGTGTGCAGCCCCCTGCCAACTATTTTTCATGGATTATCTCATTGAATTCTCACATGAAAGTTTTGGGGCAGATTTTATCCCTATTTTAATCAAGAGAAAATTGAAGCAGAGCAAGGTTATGCTGCTTGCCCACAGCTGCACGCTAGAGAGTGGGAGAGCCAGGATCTGAACCCCAGAGCCCAGGTTCTTAACCTCTTCAGCAAGGGTCTGCTGTTTGGGGACTACTGAGCGGCTCGATAGAGCTAGAGCCCAGTCTGTTTCTTGAAGGTGTGGTGGGAGATTGTTTCATTTTTATCTGGGGAGTGATATGTTTCCTAATGAAAAATCTGGTCAGAATTTACAGATGGTTTTTTTGGGGGGGTGGGGTGGGGTGGGAGATGGGAGGTGAGGAGTGGGAGTGTGTAGTGAAATTTCAGTTTTTAAAATTAATTAATTTTTATTCTTTTGCTTGTATTTGTATGGAAGCAAACATTTCCTTAAAATTTCCTTAATTTTTCTTCTAGGCATATGTATTTGTGAAAGGTAACCTGTAGACAGCCTGGACATGGGGTGGGGTGCTGGAGGTGATGGTAGAGGTGTAGAGGGGAGCTGGGGTGTAGCACACTTGGGGGCAAGAGAATAATGAGGAGACTCCTGCCATCTCAGGTAAGAGATACTGATGATGATGATGAAGATGATAGTTACTGTTTAACTGCGTCCTTACCATGTGCCACCATATCCTTATTTAATCTTCACAGTTGCCCCATGAGATAAATAGTCATACTCTCAATGTACAAATGAAGGGACTGAGGCTCTCAGAGGTTAAATAACTTGACTAACGTCACACTGAAGGTAAGAAGCAGAGCCGGAACACGGATAAGGGTCTGTCTGATTTCAGACTCTTAACCCTTAAGCTGACAGCATGCTATGGTAAGTGAGGTAGGCGTACTTAGGGAAGCGTAGGGCTCCTGGAGTGTCATCCAAGTGTGGAGATGTCTAGGAAATAATAGAAATATACACATTTGGAAACTTGGAAGCTGACAGGTGACAGAGTCCGGGGGAGTGAATGTGTGTACAGGAAAATGTTGGGTGAGGATGGTGTCCTGGGAACCACTCCATGGAGGGAGACAAGATGGAACGTGAAAGACCTTTAGAAGAGGAGATGGGGAATGAAGACCCTACCCCTGGGCTCTGTGACTCACCCACTGGGTGGTTGTGGACAAGACCCTTACTTGGCATCTCAACCCCAGCACCTGTGAAAATGAAGAAAAGAACCCACTTCCCCATCATCAGTGAGGTGCATAAACATGCTTTAAGAACTCCAAAATTCTTTACGACAGAATGTGTATGAAGGCAAGAAGGGAGCAGTGGAGGCTCTGAGCCCAACAAGTGGGCTGAGGATGCTGGGGGAGCAGAGCTGTGCACTTTTAAGTAGGACAAGGGGAAGTTACTGAGATGTGCCTGTGGGCTGGGTTTGGATGGAAACTCTGGAAGAAAAAACTCCCTAAGGAAGTTTCAATAGTAGGACGAGAGAGAGGAACAGGAAGAGAGAAACTCTGAAGAATGTAAGTGAAGAGGCTGGTGCCACAGGAGGAACCTGGTCTGGGTCTGTAAGGTGGGGATTCCTGCCGCATCTCTGACCCTAACAGGCTCTTTGCCCTTTAGCACGTTGGCCTCCACTTTCTGGGCTTCTGTAAAAATGATTCGTTTGGTTAGCATAGATGGACCAAACCAGCCCAAATTGTGAGTAACGAGTACCACTGTATCTTACCCCTGGTCTCTGGCTCTGTGACACTGTGTTGCGAAGGTGGGTGAGGCCAAGAGAACAGAAGTCAGGGTTGATGAGTGAAATCTGCTGATGGTGTGTAATGAGGGTGGTGCTTCATCCAGGCCCCTGACCCAGCCCCAAGCAAACAGGAGACTCACAGTCCAGGACACTGAGAAGGGTCCGAGGAGAGCCCTCTCTGGAATTCTGGGGACAAGGTAATTACCCGTGAGATGTCAGCCTTGTGGCCTTGCCCCTATGGGGTGGACCTGGCTCCTTGGGAAAAGTCTCTGCTTTGTGAGGAGACTGAAAGAGGGCGTGCTGGGAGTGGCCAGATTCTTCTGAAAGGTGACTCCTGGGGTCTGGGCCAAGAAAGGTTTATGAACAGGAAAGGGGATTCACAGCAGGGCATACTTGAGAGGAATTGTTTAAGGCTTTAAACCCTTGCCAAGGCAAGTAACATGAGCCGGGACCTATAAGTTACTTTGGATCGATCTATCTATCATCTGTCTATCTATCTATCATCTATCCTGTGTAACCTGAAAATCCCCGGCAGCATTTGTGTTTTTGAACTCCCAGAGTGTGCCTCATGGGGAGGATGGAGTGGGGGAAGGGATTCCGCTGGGGACAGACAAAAGTGGGGATGCACTAGCTTTGAAGACCGAATTTCCGCCGTTTTTATGCCTGGGGTGTAACCAGAGACCAGTGTCAACAAGGAATCTGGCTCAGGAACGCTTTTGTTTGCAGCTCTCCTTGGGGCGTGACTTGCTTTTATCAGAGGTCAATGAATTGTAAATTGTGTAATTTCAGGTTCTGCTGAACGAGGGTAGGGGGGACTTTTGAGGGGGGTGGATGGTGGCACTCAGGCATCTAGGAAACTCTTGGTGTCTTGTCTGTGAGTCCAGACCTGGCCGCGTGGGACTTCACAGGGGAGAAGAAAATATACGTGGATTAGGGTGTTTACGTCTGAATTTGCTATAGCAAATGGATCTGTGTCAAATCTCCAAAACAAGTTAATATCCTATGTTCAGACCAGCAAAAGCAATAAAACCAAAAAAAAAAAAAAACCCAAAAAAAAGCAATAAAACCAGTTTTTGGTATGCTTGATTACACTTTTCTGGTTAAAACTATTTGTTGTGACCTACAAAGGTATATACCCTATGCTGTGGGGAAGGGTACCAAACGGGGAGCTTCCAAAAGTCTTAGTCATTTGTTTTTAAACAATTTTTTGACTTCTATTTTTTATTTTAAATTTTTAAATGGAAGTATAGTTGACGTATAATATATTAGTTTCAGGTGTGCAACATAGTGATTTGACATTTATATACATTAGAAATTGATCACCAGGATGAGTCTAGTAACCATCAGTCACCATACAATATTATTACAATATTATTGACTATATTCTCTGGGCTATATATTACATCCCCATGACTTGTTTATTTTATAACTGGAAGTTTGTACCTCTGGATCTCTTTCACCTATTTCGATGTACCTTTCCCTCTAGCGACCACCAGTTTCTCTGTATCTATGAGTCTGTATCTGTTTTGCTTGTTTTGTTTTTTAGATTCCACATACAAGTGAAATCATGCAATATTTGTCTTTCTCTGTCTGATTTATTTCACTTAGCACAATACCCTCTAGGTCCATCCATGTTGTTGCAAACAGCAAGATTTCATTCTTTTTTATGGCTCAGTAATATCCCATTGTGTACATAGGTCTTAAGCATTTTTTATCTACATTTCCCCTCCTATACCCTAGGATTTACAAAAGACTTGCTATTTATTCATGCACTCAACAAAAATCTATTGAGGATTTATCTTATTGCAGCCACTGTTCTAGGGGCTGAGGACAAAGAAATCAAACAAGCTATTGCTCTCCCAGAACCTACAATCTACTGGGGTGGGCCAGACAATAAAATTAATGTGTTGTATAATCTACCAACTAGTGAGACCTGCTAGGAAGAGAAATATAGAGGGCTCTAGGAGATGGAAAGGAGTAGTATCTCTGAGGAAGTGGAGTTGGAGCAGAAGTGAGGGAGTGAGCCCTGAGGCTGACTGAAGGAAGCAAGTCCAAGACAAAAGGGGCGGGGCTTCCCTGGTGGAGCAGTGGTTGAGAATCTGCCTGCTAATGCAGGGGACATGGGTTCGAGCCCTGGTCTGGGAAGATCCCACATGCTGCGGAGCAACTAGGCCCGTGAGCCACAACTACTGAGCCTGCGGGTCTGGAGCCTGTGCTCCGCAACAAGAGAGGCCGCGATAGTGAGAGGCCCGCGTACCGTGATGAAGAGTGGCCCCCAGTTGCCACAACTAGAGAAAGCCCTCGCACAGAAACGAAGACCCAACACAGCCAAAACTAAATAAATAAATTAAAAAAAAAAAAAAAGAAAGAAAAGGGGTGTCCAGAGAGGGCTCAGGGAAAATGGTAGGCAGTGAGGTCAGAGGGAATCCGGAAGCAGAGGCGGTGCAGACCTTGTGGGGCTTTGTGGGTCACCACAAGGACTTTGGATTTTACCCTGAAGGAGGTGGGAAGCTTGTGGAGGGTTTTCAGTAGAAGTGGGACAGGATCCTTCTGGCTGCTGCTTTTAAAATAAATTGAATAGGGCAAAAATGGAAGTATGAAAACAGGATTCGATAATCTAAGCAAGAGATGATGGTAACTTAGACTAAGGATTTACCAGATTCTAAATTTTTTGAAGGAATAACTGGCAAGATTTTCTGATGAAGGGAATGTGAGTCTGGAAAGAAAGAAGCAAAGATGAGTCAAGGTCTTGGGTCGGAGCAGCTGGAGGAATAGACCTGTTGTTTACTAAGATGGGGAAACCTGTTGGAGGTACAGGTTTGGAGATAGGGGAGCCAGAATTTGGCTTTGGAATTAAGTCTGTCAGATGCCTAGTAGAGAAGTCTAATAGACTGTTGGATACATGAGCCTGGAGTTCAGGGGGGAGGATAGGGTTAGAAGTATAAATTGGAGAGTGGGAAGCACATAAAAAAATTGAAACTATGGATGGAATAAGGTCACCTAGGAAGAGAGAGTATAGGTGGAACAGAAAGCAACCTGGGGCTGAGCCTTGGGAACCCCAGCATTAGTGGTTGGGGATATGAGAAGAACCAGCCAAGGTGATGAGGAACCAGTGAGACAGGAAGAAAGAGGAAAGTCCCAGAGAACAAGGGGAGAAGCTATTTCAAGAAGGGCGTATCCAGTTGGGTCAGATGCTGCTGAGAAATGAAGTACAAAGAGGACTTAAAATTAGTCATTGACTTTGGAACATGGAAGTCATTGATGAGTTTCACAAAAGCAGTTTTAGTGGAATTGTGGGGATGAAAACCTAATTTGGAGTAGTTTCAAAACAGAGTGGAAAAAGAGTAAGTGGAGATAGTGGAGATGTAGATAATTTTTTCAAGAAATTAGGTATAAAGAGAAGCAAAAAAACATGGCAGTCTCTAATATGGCCCCGTAACGTGTTAGGAGCTGTTTTTCAAACAGAAGTTCATTCTCTTCTCAAGAAGGTGGCTCCAGAGGGACCGTAGGAGTCTATCCTATGGCTCTCCTATTGGGGCTTGCCAAGGACTCTACACAGCATCCCTGTCCATCACAGATACCTCTGGCACTGTTGGATCTGCTGGATCATATGAACCAAGGGCACCTTGCATGGCAGCCTGGATCTACTGCAGAGCCCTCTCTTGTTCTGGGCCCCATTCAAAACCATGAATGTCTTAAATCACCCAGTACATATGTTGGAGCAGTATTCCCTACTATAGGTTATGTTTATCCAAAACCCAAAGGGGCTTACCAAGCATTGGATTTCTTTCTTTGTAGTAGTAAGCCCAAAGTGTAATAACTTGTTCTTTATCTGGGAGGGGATATCCTGACATGCATTAGATCATTGAATCCCTGAAAACTTCACTAGTGTGGGAGACACTGCAGGATCCTTTCTCAAGGGAACCCAGGTTTGGGGTCTGAGAACTGACTCAGATCTGGAGATTATGGGCACATCAACATTCTCCTTGATAGCTCTTGACTTTTTTTTTTCTTGTTATAAAATCGTGTAATACCTTTATTGGCTGATCGTCTAACCCAGTCCCAGGAACACCATGGTCTATTAGCCATCATCAAAACCCTTGTGGGTAGAGGCACTCTGCTTGTCCCTCTGGGCTTGTTGTGGTTTATGTTCACCTTGACTCTGATGGTTAAGCACTGACCTCTGGCCTTTATTATTCTGGAATCCCATCATTCCCACGGAGACTATGGAGCCCAATTATATGGCAGAGTCACGTCTTCTCACCCTGGCCTACAGTGGACAGTCATCTCTAAGCTTCTCAGAGATGTAGTTGCCCCTGACTGCCATACTCCTTATTGCCTAAAGCAGGGAAATGTCCTCTGAACCCTCCCAGGAAGCATAGATCTCACATAAATGTTGTTCGAACATTTCTGTCTCCCTGAGCATTCCGACCCCTTCTTCAATGTTCTGCCATTGTACTGCAGCCTCTCCCTGTAACTTACTGTAAAGCATCGTGTCCAAGCTTCAAGGAGCCATTCAGAAATACAGTCATCCTAACTTTAAGGGGGTTCCCAAGCCAACAACCCCTCCCTCGCCTTTGTATTCTGCTCCCCTCCTTCCTCTCCTGTTTATCATCCTTGAACTCGCTCCCACATGTGTCCCCCCTAGTTCATGCCGGTACGTCTTAACCAAGTCCTGCAGCTCTTTCTGAGGATAGGACATCTTCTTCCGGACCAGGCACTGTATTTCTTCACTTGGACTACCTTGAGACCTAACCCCAGTTATTCAACCAAAAGTAAAGAATGGAGGCAGGGGCGGATCATGAGGAAGCCAACATCGTTTTGTCATAGTCACTGTCAAGAATCTAGTCTCACCCAGATCTGGAGAATAAAATAGAAGCAACATTCAGGTAAACATCAGTCAACTAATGGAATATTTTTGGTGAAATAAAAGAAGCCAGGAAATATACCCTCAGGCTCCAGGCTTCTCCCTGCAGGATTGGGAAGAAGTTGGTGGTGGCGAAGTGTGGATGAGGCCGAAGGGGACTGGGAAGGAGATTCAGTGCACTCCGTTTGGAGAGTTTTCATAGATGGCGTACAGTTCCAGATCTCTGATGCTTGCAAGCGAAATGACACCATAGACTCTTTCATTTGTCTATTCATTCATTCAGTATTTATTGGAAGCCTCTTATGCTAGTCACTCTGTTAGGTGCTTGGGTTCAAAGACAAGTACTACCCTGTCTTTATTTTTCAGAAATTCAGAGTGTAGTGGCAAGCGGACAGATATGCGACTTATTATTGGTCATCTTACATGTGCTAGAACAGAGGAACGTAAAGGGTGCTATGGGAGTCCAGACGAAATTACAAAAACACTCTTGCCTGTTGTGTGTGCACACAAAGGAGGAGTTATATAATGCCTTGTCTAGTTTCTTATCTCACCACACTTCCATTCCTCGTCCCTAGAGCCACTTGACCATTGCTGGTCAGGGTTAATTTAAAGAATCTTGGTTTGGTAGCTCAGAGGACTATGAAGCCAACCTTCCTTTCTGTTCTCAGCATCTGCATGTAGTTTCTTAATCTGTTTTTGTGACCCATCTCCTCTTGTCCCCCAATTCCATTGTCTTAAATATCTTTCCTACTCTTATACCTGTTGTACTCTCACAGATCCCCTGACTCCTTCTTGCCTAAAGCCTAGACTTTTGGGCAAATCCTAGTTCCTTTTCTCTCTACCTGTCTTGGGAGAAGGGACAAGTATCTTAACAGGTGCACTAGTTAGCACTTTAATTTCAGCCTTATAACTATTTCCATTTTATAAATGAGGCCCAAGGAAGTTAAGGAATTTGCCCAATTCACACAGCTAGAAAAGTAAAAAGGCAAGATTTTGAATTCAGGTCCGACATTCAGAGTACTGACCCATACCTTAAAGGCTCCCAGATGACCAAGCATTTCTAAAACATTCAGTTGCAAAGCTTTTCTATTCAAAGTCTCACAGGAGCAGAGAAAAAGCACTAAAAGACTGTCTTGTACTTTTATAATCTCTTCAAACATCTTGTCCCCACTGCATACCCTCAGACTCATAAAGCACTTATATCCTTCCTCCAGGAAGTATATGCATTTCTAGTGAATATAAGCCTAGAGGTGGAATTCCTGGGTTATACAGAATGCACATATATATCCCTGCTTAGTAAATATCACCAAATAGTTGAGCAAAGTGATCACGCCAGCTTACGTTTCCACCAACGGTGTACGTGCTAATTATCCTCATCAACATTTGGTGTTGTCAGTCATTTGAATTTTAGCCATTCTAGTGAGTTTGTAGTAGAATCTCACTGAGGTATTAATTGCATTTATCTGATCATTAATGAGGTTGAGCATTTAATAAGTATAATGTAATAAGTATATAGATGGTTCCTGACTTATGATGGCTTAACTTAGGATTTTTCGACTTTACAAAGGTGTGAAAGTTGAAGGTTATTTTCTTCCAGCACTTTGAAGCTGTTATTCCATTGTCTTTTGGCTTCCAGTGTTGCTGTTGAGAAATTAGCTGTCAGTTTAATTATTGCTCCTGTGATGGCAGTCTGTATTCTCCCTCTGGCTGCTTTTAAGATATTTTCTTTGTTTATGGTCTTTAGCACTTTTACTTTAAAGTAACTAGGTTTGACTTTATTTTCAGTTTTGGATTTCTTGAATCTGTCAATTGATACATGTAATTAGTTTTGGAAAAGCCTCAGCTATTACCTCTTCAAGTCATATTTCTGTTCCATTATCTCTGTCTTCACCCTGCAGGACTTCAATTAAGCATACATAAAACTTTTCATTGGTTTTTTATGTCAGTGCCATGGTCTGAGAAAAGTGCAGTACAAAATTTGAGAGTAAGCATTTTGAAGACTTTATAGCAACTGACAAAGTAATTTTATGCCTTATGAATCTAATAAAAATTAGCACTTATATTTGGGTATGTCTATTTCTTATTTCACTGTTCTACTATTATTAAGTAAAGCCAATACTTAAGAACAAAGAAAGCTATAGAGCAGCTATAAAAAGCAAGCACAAAAACTCACAAAGAATAGTCATCTCAGGCCAATAAGTATAGGAACAAACAGCTTTAACAGCTTTCGTAGACCCTAAGAACATCTCAGAGTCCACACAATGAGGATCATGAATTATCCAGAAAAGATCATATACTGTTTTTATTTCCTTTTTTTAAAAGATAAAACATATAATGCACATTTTCTTGTCTTCTTTAACAATGTGTTGTTCTTAAGGAAGTTTTGGCAGTCTAGAAAGGTATTTTCTCTGGAGCAGTGGTTCTCAAACTATCATGCATCAGAATCACCTGGAGGGCTTACTAAACACAGATTGATGGACCCCACCTTCAGAATTTTTGATTCAGCGGTTTGCATTTTTAATAAATTCCCAGAGTGATACCAATGTTATTGGTCTGGGCACCACATTTTGAGGACCTCTGTTTTGGAGCATCCACGTCTCTGATAAATAGAGCATTGTAGTGCTAAAGAACCAGGAGTAGTAATATTTAGGCAGAATATGGAGTAAAATAAAATCCAAATGCTTTACTGTGATATTCAAGGCCCTGCATGATGTAGCCCCTGCACTATGTAGTCTATCTCACATTGTGTTTCTTTTTTTTGCATTGGCCTTCATTCTGGGCCTTAAAGACACCAAGCTCATTTCTGTCTCAAGGCTGCGCTTGCTGTTCCCTCTTGGTGGGGCTCTTCTCTCCCAGATTATGGCTCTCCCTGTGTCATCGCTGAAGGCCTAGCTCCAAATGTTACCTTTTCAGAGAGGTGTTCTCTACTTAAAGAAGCCATTCTCTATTACACTTCCCACTCTCCTAGTTTATTCTCTTCGTGTCACTTATCATGAGCTGAAATTGACATTTTATTTTCTTGTTGGAAAATTCCAATAAAGCAGACGTCTTGTCTCTTAGGTTCTTTTTGCTATCTCCAGCCTGGAATGGGGCCTGATATGTTGTAGGTGCTCACTAGATATCTGTTGGTTGGAAACACCGATGTTTGGCATGGGGCTTTTACTTTATACCTTGTTTCTGAGGGGAAATGAAGGGCACTGAAAAAGGAACATGGCAACCTGAGGAATATGAAACATGGCCCCTCCCTCACCTGCCTTACTACATGTTAAAGCTGCCAGGATTCTTCCTGGTTTATGATGCGAAGGAAAAGGGGTCTGTATTTTCTCTGTCTCCACACTGTCTTCTACACCCTAGGTTGCCTCATAAGAAGACAAGATGGTGACTTGGGCAACACTTTTCACTCTCAGGGATTCCAGAGAGTTGCTAAATGGGTAACTTTTTCATACATCCAGAACACTCCTAACTTGTATAAGTGATTCTCTGCAGGATGGCTGGCCTCTGTCAAGTTGTCCCCAACTACAGTGAGGGAAGGAGAGCTGCTTCTCTACCTCTATTGAGTGCCAGGTGGGCTCTGTCTGTGGGTGCTCCTCTCAGGTACCTCCAGCTGCTTGGAATCCCAGGTTAGGAATGGACCTGATCGATCCCGTTGGAGAAGATGTGGGCCACTAAGATGAACAGAGAAGCCGACCTGCTTACTCAGATATTTAAAGCTGTATTTGTTTTCCTCTCAGTGGTTTGCTCATTAAAAATTGAGTGCCTGTACCCATGCTGGCTGCAGAGAAGACCTGCACATTCTGTCTACAGACAATTGCTGGTGATCTGAGCTGACTCACCCCCATACCCTCCCTTCCCCATGGCTCTGCCCCTGGCGCCTGGTCTTGGAAGGTTGGCATTCTTGTTATAATCTCAGGCTGCTGCCCTGAGCCATAGGCAAAAGCAATAGGGCTTTCTTTAGGGAATTCAGGAGTGAGCCTCATGGGCTAGCCACTGATTTTTATTGCTGTTTGAATGAGGTTTGGGGGAGGGTTTTTCCCAAACAGGGAAAATAGAGAGTCCTTTCGGTTGGGGATGTTCTCTATCCCCATAGCACTAGGGTTGAAAATGTTTACACAGATACATTTCATATTTTATCTCTCCTTTAGATAGGCATGTAGAATATTCCAACTACACTAACTTCTTTCACTTCTGCCCTTTATCTGTGTTAAAGCCAGTTAAAGACACTGGTACTTGATTAGTGACTTTGGCATTGCTTGCACATCTTGTCGTGCTGGGAATGAACTGAAGATGGTTGTGACGAGAAGCAGAGGTCGTGGGTGGGAGGCTTTGGCAGGTCTCAGAGGAGCTGCCTTGAGGGTTTTGTTAAGCCAGCTCGTCTGCTTCTAGAGCTTTCCGTGTTTATGTGGGAGTTCACACATCAACTTCTTAAGTACTTACTCTATACCAGGCACCCCTTCCAGTTAGGTGCTGGGGGTACCAAGACTAATAGAATTCTTTCTTTGCCTTCAAGGACCTCAGAATCTTATTGGGAGAGGGACCTGTCATGGTGACTTCAAGACGGCTATACATTCTTTTTATTCCTTCTCTTGAATTTGAGCTTGTCCTATCACTAGCTTTGACCAGTAGAATGTGGTGGAAGTAACTTCCAAGCTTGGGCCTTAAGGGATCTACAGCTTCGGCTTTTGCCACTTAGAATGCTTCTTCTTGGAAGACAGCCACCATGTAAGGAGCCAATCTACCCTAAGACCACCATGCTGTGAGGAAGCCCAAGCTAGCCACATGGAGCAAGAATGTGAGAGGAATGCTGAGGCACTACACATGTGAGTGGACCCTTCATGGGCCTTCCATTCAGTCCAGTGGCTAAATGAATGCAGCTGAGTGAATGACCTCAGCTGATGCCATATGGAGCAGAAGACCCACCCAACCAAGCTTAACCTAAATTCTTGACCCATAAAATTGTGAGCAAATAAAATGGCTGTTGTTTGAAGTCATTAAGTTTTGGGATATGTTGTAATGCAGCTCGAGATAATTAAAGCATACACATATATTCTTGATGGAGGTATGATTAGGACGTTATAGGAATATAGAAGAAGATACCTGTCACAGACTTAGAGAGAGAACTTATGATTACCAGGGGGAAAGGGTTGGGCAGGGGAGGATAGACTGGGAGTTTGGGATTAACATGTACACACTACTATATTTAAAATAGATAACCAACAAGGACCTACTGTAAGCACAGGGAACTCAGCTCAATATTCTGTAGTAACCTAAATGGGAAAAGAATTTGAAAAAGACTTGATACTTGTATGGGTATAACTGAATCACTTTGCTGTACACCTGTAACTAACACATCATTGTTAATCAACTATACTCCGATATAAAATAAAAATTTTAAAAATATACAGTTGTGAGAAATAGTGAGAGATCCTGTGCACACTCCACCCAATTCCTTCAGTGGTTAAATCTTGCAAAACCGTAGTACAATATCACAACCAGAATATTAGCACTGAGGTAATCATGGTATAGAACTTTTCCATCACCACAAGGATTCCTTGCATTGCCCTTTTATACCCACACCCATTTCCCTTCCACCTCCACCCAACCCTTAACCCTTGGCACTGGTCAGTTTTATATTCTGTTATTTCAAGAATATTATGTAAATTACATTAACATTAAAATTAACATTATATAATAAATTAAAGTATTGATACTTAATCTTTTGAAAAAAAAAAAGAGGAAGATACCTGAGCCAGTGTGTGGTGATGAGAAGATGGTTATAGAATGCTTCCCAAAGAGGCTTGCTTGAGTAGAATCTTCTCTAAAGACTCAGATGTGAGCCAGGCTTGGGGGAGGTAAAGTTTGTCTAGATACAGGTGAATTGAGCAAATTAGCATAGAGGTGATTAACAGCATGGTAACATATGTGAGGGGACTTCAAGCAACTGTAAGATAAGGAGTAATGGACAGGTTGCAGAGATGTTCTTCTTCATCATCATAGTAATAGCAATAGATTACATTTCTTGAACACTTACTATGTGCCAGATACTAACCTATGGTTTTATATATATTAACTCATTTAATTCTCACAACAACCTGTATTATTATTCCCTTTTTACATCAGAAGAAAATGAAGGACAAGGAAATAAGTAACTTGCTCAAGGGCACATGGCTGGCAAGTACAGAGTAGAGATGTGAACGCAGACAAAGGTCTTGGAGAACTTTGTGTGCCTCCTTAAAGAGCTTGGGATTTGTTCCGTAGGTGATGGGAAGTGACCCAAAGGTTTTAAGTAAGGGAGTGACATGGTCATGTTGAAAGATTCTGTAGTCTTTGTAATTTCCCTGTCTTTCATTATTTTCTTTGCCTGTTACCTATTTCTCTACAGTGACTAGCAGTGAACTCTTTAAAATAAGCAGGGCCTGTGAGCTTATCTTTGAAGGCTACAAGGAAAGAGGGAGGAGTGGGGGACACGTGCTAGTCCACAGCTGGTCATGGGGATGGAGAGGAGGACAGAACACCCAGGGAGAGAATGGGTGTGGCGGCCGCCAAGAGAGAAAAGTGGGCCATATCCTTGACCTCACGGCAGGATAAGAACAGCAGCATATGGGAGCCAGCCTGTTCTAAGACCTTTAGGCTGAGGCACTGATAGGCTCATGGGCTGTGCAGACAATCTGCCTTCCTCTCTTTCCTCCTCCCCATGGCCTTTCAGGTGATTAGCATCAAAATATTAAAAACAGCTGTTAGATTTCCAGTGGTGATTAGTAAAGAAGAGAGCATTTCACATCAATTCAGAAATGCTCATCTGGCCATGGCCATTGCTTTCTGAAGGAACCCCACCTCCACTGCCCCCGGGAGCCATTGAATAGCTTCTCCTGCACACACCACACTCACTTTCTCTCTGTCCCCTGCTCTGTTGACTGTGGATGGTAGGGCCGACTCAGTAGAGTCTTAATCTGTATGCAGACTCTTCACGTCCTCCTTAGATTTTGTGCAAGGAAGGAAGAGACGGAGTGCATAAGAAGAAAGAAATCTGGCTTAGGTTCTAGCAGAAGCTAGGAGATCCAGCCCTCAGACGTGGGTTGGCTGACGGTAGCTTTGTGTGATATGGACAAATGTCTGGAAGTCTCTAGGTCCCAAGGTCCTCGTCTGTAATATGAGGGTGTTGGTTGAAGACTAATCTCACCACAAATAATAAAAATAACCATAGCTGATGTTTACGGAGCAGGTACTAAAAGCCTGACCCCATGCTAAGCATTTTGTGCACCTTATTTATTTAATCCTCACCATAACCCGAGCTCAGTGAAGCTCACTGAAGCCTTTCCTGATCATCCTATCTAAAACTCCCTGTATTAATCATCTATTGCTGTGTTACAAATGACTTCAAATCTTAGTAGCTTAAAAAACCACAATAAAAATTATAGTCACATAGTTTTTGTGGGTCAGAATTCCAGAGCAGCTTGGCTGACTGGTTACGGCTTGGAGTCTTTTATGAGTTTGCTGGGGCTGCAGTCATCACTTTCAACATGGCAGGTAGACATTGGCTATTGGCAAGGTCAGCACTGGCTATTGGCAAGAGGCTCCTTTCATCACCACCTTGCCATAGTGCTATCCATGAGACCATTCGAATGTTCTCACAACACAGGAGCTGGCTTCCCCAAGAGTAAGTGATCCAAGAGAGAGCACGGTAGAACCTGCAATGTCTTTAATGACCTGTGCATGTATGTATACAAAGACGGGACCACTGGGAGGTGACGGTCATCAGGGGCCATCTTTGAAGCTGGCCGTCACCTTCCCACTAAATTTATATCATATTACTGTGTATTACCTTTAATAGCACTTCTCTGAAATTATCTCTTTTTGTTTACTTGAGACTCGTTTCCTCCCTGCTGGAATGTAAGTGTCCTGAGAGCAGGGATTTCATCTTTTAAAAATTAATTAATTAATGGCTGCGTTGGGTCTTCGTTTCTGCACGCGGGCTTTCTCTAGTTGCGGTGAGTGGGGCCTACTCTTCGATATGGTGCTCGGGCTTCTCATTGTGGTGGCTTTTCTTGTTGCGGAGCACGGGCTCTAGGTGCACAGGCTTCAGTAGCTGTGGGGTGCGAGCTCAGTAGTTGTGGTTCGCAGGCTCTAGAATGCAGGCTCAAGTAGTTGTGGTGCACGGGCTTAGTCCCTCATCTTTTTTTATTGCTGTATCCTTAGCACCTACAATAAGGTCAGGTGCATAGTTGATGCTTAGTACTGAGCATGGGGTAGGTACCATCATTATGCCAGTTTCAGATGCAGAAACAGAGGTTCAGAGAAGTTAACTAATTTGCCTGAAGCCACATAGATAGTAAGTGTTGGAGCTGGGATAGCAACTTGTATGTAGGAACTGATAACAATCTACATAGACAGCATTCAATGAATAATTGAATAATTATAATCAAACTGGATAATTCCAGTGCTGTCATTATGTGAGTGAAATTATCTGTGGAGTAGAGAGCAGGACAGCATGAAGGAGGAGGGCTGGGAGAATTCCTGAATAATAGCGAAAAACTAGGAGGAAGTATGTATGTGTCTATATAAATGGATATGTGTACATGGTTGAGAAGGTTGTGAGAGATAAATAGAGATATATATAGAGATAGGTAGATAGGTAGGTAGAGGATGTGTGGGTATGGTAGTTGGATCGTTAAAGAGGAGATAATGTACTCAGAGCAGCTGTTATGACACAGACCTAGAGATAATACTTTGACCTTAGTCTTATTTTGCCTCAAAATTCTTTGAAAAATTTGTCTCCAAGAAACATCAAAATTAGTCATTTTTCCTTTAAAAATCCCACAAGCAATTTAAGTTATTATGTGACTTACAAGCATATTGCCAAACTGTACATGGATTGCTAACTTGATTGTGTTTGTGGGAATTATCCATTTTCTGGATTATTTGCCAGAAAAAGAAAAGTACTGACTGTTGGCAACCCACTCTCCATTCTCCTTCCCAGACTCCTGAGGGAGGGGCCCTGGTATTCATCAAACAGACAATGCCCCACCCACCCCCTCTCTTGGCCTGGGAGATGGAAATTTGGGGAGAAATGGAGGGAAATGATTATAAGAGTCTCTCACTCTCCCTCCGCTGAAGCATTCTGGGTCCTGAGTTTGGGGTCAAGGGGTATCGTCTGTGTGGAGGAGTCTTTGGTCTTCGGGCAAGACTAGGGTGAGATTCAGAGGAAAGGCTACAGAAGTTGGTTGCTGAGGCTGGCTTTGATCTAGCCTTGAAGCAAAGGTGGTGTTGGTCCTTTAGTTTCTTCAATGCCCAATCCAGTTCACCACAGTAAGAAAGCAGACAGTGATTCTACGGGGGAGGCCCACTCAGGAAAAACAAAAGAGTTTGCGTTCAGCTTGAACGTATCCTCAGGAACCTGTGGGTAGCTGTAATTAGTTGGAGCAAAACCAGACCTGGTGGAAAGATTGAAATAAGCTTCCCCTCAAATTACTGAGTTTGTGTTCATGAGTTGTAGCAAGACAGAGACTCCATAGTCTTGTGTGAAGGAGGATGGTATTCTCCCTGAGCTTTCCACTTAGACTAGCCAGTTGGTTTATTCAAGGCAGATACTAGGAGGGCCCACCTTTCCTTTTCCATGACTCTCTTATGAGGGAGTTGCAGTACAGTGGTTAAAGCAAAGGCCTTAGAGTTTGCTTTAGTTTGTGCCTTGGGCTCTGCCACTTACTATGTGACCTTAGTCAAACTACTTAACTTCTCTGGGCCTCCATTTTCTCAAATGTAAAAGGGATAATAACTGCTCTTACTTCATAGAATAGTTGTAAAGATGAAATTGGGATGATACATATAAAGCTCTTGTAACAGTACGTTGCATTCAAGAATTCATTTAACAAACATATGTGGACCAATATACATTGCTATGTGCCAGGTGCAGGAGAATGGTGACAAAGACCTGGTTCTGGCCCCCAGTGAAATTGATATTCCAGTATGTATGGAGGGTGGCAGCCCGAATAATGTCCCCCCAAATATGTCCACGTTTGAATCCCTGGAACCGGTGAATATGTTAGGTTACGTGGCAAGGGGGAATTAAGGCTGCAGATGGAATTGAGGTTGCTAATAAAATGGCTTTAAAATATTATGGATTATCCAGGTGGGCCCAATGTAATAACAAAAGTCCTTAAAATTTGGAAGAAGGCAGAAGAATGAGTGTCAGAGTGATGCCATGTGAGCAGGACCTGACCCGCCATTGCTGACTTTGGAGATGGAAGGGGGACAAATGCCAAGGAATGCAATGGCTGCTGTAAGACAACAAAAGCAAGGAAACGAATTCTCCAGTAGGAGCACAGCCCTGCTGATATCTTTATTGTAGCCCATTGAGGCCCATTTCAGATTTTCGACCTCCGGTACTCTAAGATAATAAATTTGCCTTGTTCAAGGCACCACGTTTGTGGTAATTTGTTACAACAGCAATAGGAAACTAATAGTAATACAGACAAGAAATACATCAACAAGTGAATATATAATGTAATTGCAGGTGATGATAAGAAAATTAAACAGGTTAAAGGGATAGAGGGTGATGGAGGTGGGGCCTCTTTTAGATGGTCAGGGAAGGCATCTTTGGAGAGAGAAAATTTGAGAAGAGGCTTGAATGAAATGAGAGGACAAGCCATGGATCTGCACTCCAGGTAGTGGGAATAGAGCCTACAAAGGCCTTAAGGAGAGAAGGATCTCGAATTGTTGAAGAAGGATCAGTGTGGCTGAGGCATAGGGGCAAGTGGGAAAGCAGTAGGAGATATCAGACAAGGCAGAAGTCAGATCCTACAAGCCCTTGGAGTTTTGATTTTATGGTAAGAAGTTCAGATTTTATCCCCCGTGCGACAGGAAACTACTGGAGAGGAATTACTGGAGGGGGTGATATGAAATAATTTACATTTTACAAAGCTCACTGTGTGGGGAATAAACTGGAAGGAGTTAAAGAATGGAGGTAAGAAGCTAAATGAGGGGCTTCCCTGGTGGCGCAGTGGTTGAGAGTCCGCCTGCCCATGCCGGGGACGCGGGTTCGTGCCCCGGTCCGGGAAGATCCCACATGCCGTGGAGGGGCTGGGCCCGTGAGCCATGGCCTCTGAGTCTGCGAGTCCGGAGCCTGTGCTCTGCAACGCGAGAGGCCACAACAGTGAGAGGCCTGCCTACCGCAAAAAAAAAAAAAGGAAGAAGAAGAAGAAGCTAAATGAGGAGGATGCTATGGAAAACTATGGACTAGTCTCGGCTGGTGGTGACAGAAGTGGTGAGAAGGAGCTGGATTCTAGACGTATCTTGGTGGTTAGAACTGACTGGACTTTATGTTGGTTTGGATATGAGGTTTGAGGGAAGGAAACAAATCAAGGACACTTTCTAGCTTTGGGCTGGAGCATCTGGGTGGATGGACATGCCATTTACTTACACGAAGAAAACAGGAGAAGGACATGTTTGGAAGGTAAAAGTCCAGAATGTTCACCAAATCAATGCTTAAAGATTATTTTCAGTATCTGATGCCCCTGATACACTGGTCTATTGTTTTTTCCCATCCATATCTATGCTCATCATGTTTCCTCCATCTGAGGCTTCCTCCTCCACTCCATTGTCAAGGGTTCAATTCATATCAAGGCCCATATCCAATGTCACCTCTTTCCTACTTCTGCTATAGGAGAGATTGCTCTTCCTTTTGACTTCACCAAGGCTAGTATTTAAGTCTCTGTAACAGTTTGCTTTTGGACCTCATCTGTAAGTACCTTATCTTTCCTACTGGGTAGTAATCTCCTAGAAGGCAGGGATGTGCATTCCTTTTCTTGTATTCTCTGCTGCTTAGTGACTTGCATACAGGAGGGGCCCAGTAAATGATCACTGAATGGAATTGGATGTTGTGGAGAAGACTGTGTTGTGTAGGGGAGTTGAACTAGGTATTCTCTAAGGCTAGTTTCTGCTCTAAGATTTCATGATTCATTTGATTGCATGTTGGCTGTCCCCACTACTCAGAAGGTTTCTAAGTTGCCTAGTTCTGCATTTGATTAGGGAGTCCATGAAGAATGCAGTCTACCTTCAATGCCCTCCCAAGGGATTAGGAAGGAAATATTGGGTTTGTATATATATGCAAAGATGGTTTTCTGCTGCCATATATAAATGGTTTCAGATTCTGTGCACCCTTTCTTTCTTTTTTTTTTTTTACACTGCAAAACCAAATATAGTTTTTAATATTATATACGACCAACCCCTTCAGCATCAGTTATTGCACTGATGAACACATACATACTTTATGGTTAACAAACAGAAGTATGGAATTTATATAATTTTTTTCCCTATAAACATACTGCTACTAAACCCTAGCCATGCATTTTTTTTTCGGTATGCGGGCCTCTCACTGTTGTGACCTCTCCCATTGCGGAGCACAGGCTCTGGACGTGCAGGCTCAGCGGCCATGGCTCACAGGACAGCCGCTCCGTGACATGTGGGATCCTCCCAGACCGGGGCACAAACCTGTGTCCCCTGCATCGGCAGGCGGACCCTCAACCACTGCGCCACCAGGGAAGCCCCATGCACCCTTTCTTGATACTCCCTTCTTCTGCAGTTAATAGGGATAACCTTACAACAGGTCAAAAATAGGAAGTGAAGGTGGGATGCCAGTATTGTCTTCAGTTATTCCATTTCCACAACTGTGCAAGAGTCTCACATGAACTATATATTTAATGACTTAATTTTGACAGCACACATATGTATCCTTTCTAATACCAAGACAGATATATATTCAAAGATTGCTTAATGAAACATATGGTTAAGGGAAGTTGTTGTTCTTAGCAATAATCTGTAATTTTACTTTTATCCATGTATCAGTTAGCTTTTGCTAGAGGACAAATAATCCCACAACATAGTGGCTTAAAATAACAACCACTAATTTAATGCTTAGTTGTGTAGCTGGCAATTTGGGCTGGGATAGCTGAAAGGCTGGTCTGGGCTGGCTTGGCTGATCTTGGCTGAGGTCATTTATGTATCTGTGATCAGCTCGTGGGTTGTTGAGGGCTGGACCGTTTGATGGCTTAGTAGAGGTGGCTGGGAAAACTGAGTTACTCTCCACAGTGTTTCTCCTCCTCCATAGGCTAGCCTGGGCTTCTTTATGTGGTGGCAGCAGGATTCCATAAGTGAGAAGGCAATTATGCAAAGCCTCTTTAGGCCCAGGCTCTGAACTTTTCAACATTGTCCAAAGCAAGTCACAAGCCCAGCTCAGATTCAAGGAGTGGAGAAATTGCCTCCTGACAGAAGGAGAGGCCAAGCTGCATTTTGCATAGGCTGTAGATATCTGGGAGGGGTGAAGAACTATGGTCATTGTTGCAATCTGTCACCATCAGTTAGGGTGCTTTTGGCTTAAGTAACAGAAAATTCAACTCCAAGTTGCTTAAACAATAAGGGTACATTATCTCACAGAATAAGAAATTTGGAGGAAAAGTGATTACAGGGTTATTTCATCTGCTTAGCAATGCCATCATGGACCTAGGTTTTTATTGTATTCAGCTTTCCACTGTGTGTTCCCAGCATGTTCGGTTTTTGTGTACATTTTAACAAGTTGTCCACGACAGTTTCAGCCTTTACTTATAGATGACAAAGTCCAGAGGAGAAAAATGGAATGGCTCTGTCTTGTGTCTCCTTTAGAAGTGAGGAAAACCTACCCAGAAGCCCTTGCAGCCTTCCTGTTTTGTCCCATTACATCATATGCCTGTGCCTGAGGATAAGTAGATTGAAAAGCTCTGCCTATCAACGTCATATTAGTAGCTTTTGGGTAGGAAGATGGGAATTAAAGGTGGTGAACTATGCATATATTTCCCTCAAGAAATACAGAGGCTTAGCAACATTGAATGTAGGGCAAGTAGTTCTACCCAGAAAGTGGCTTTGGGTTTATCGTTCTGGACATTCTTACCATTTTCGGTGATTCCTTTAATAACAACAACAACAACAGCAATCTATGGTAAACATCTGTGCAAACATAAAACTAATTCAATTAGTAGGAAGTTTTTTGCTCAAGAAAATTTCAAGTAAATTAAAACAAAAATTTAAAAAAAAACTCTTGTTAAGTGATTTTTTAAAAAAGTGATTCTTATTTTGACTACTTATGTCTGCTTCTTGACACATGTAATACAAAATATATTTCTTTAAATCTTAGAGGCCACTGATGAAGCCTGAGTTTCACAGTCTTAAGCAGTCAAAGAGTAAAGGGATGAAAAAAACAGCCACCAGCTAGGAAACTTTAAAGATTTTGTTTACAGAGTACATTTGTCCTTAATTTAATTAAGTCATAACAATATCTATTAGTTCTCCTGTGTTTCAAATTTGACCGGGAGTGACATATATGGCAAATGCAAGTATCGTTTTTCTAGAAAGTCTCAAGTAAAATATGCCTCTCCTTTAACTACGCTCCATAAATAAAATGTCTTGTAAAAAGGCCATCACCTTAGCAACTGTCAGCTGAATCAGCTTTATGAAGACAAAGTAAAACTACAAGTAAGCCTGCAGATAAGGCCTGGGTAATTTTTTTTTTACCATTAAAGAAAGTGAATTTTTTTAAAAAAGTGACTTCTGACCATACTTCGAGAAAGATTAAACTAAGTACATTTAAAGTAAACACTTTTTAAAAAAAGAAGTTACCCCGAAAAGCAAGTTTGAAAATTGCATTGTTCTACAGTTTCCTTCCATTTATGATTTGTTTGACTATCTATTTTCTCTCTATGTTAAACTGCTTACACTTCAAAAGCTTTTCCTCTTTCTATAAGTAACGCTTTTAAAGTGAAATCAGCCAGCACGTTTAGTGAATCCCACACTCTGGGTTTCTTTTATAGTATTTTGATCCTTTGATAGGATTTTGTCAAGAGCATGCTTGTGGGTATAGGGTGTTTGGGGCTGTCAATCCTCTTGCCTACAACAACTTAAATATCTATGACAGGACTTTCAAAAGCAAACCACAATGATTTTAGAAAGGAATTAACAATTTGGGTAATTGGTCAATGATCAAATGTTAATAATAAGAGTGTAAATCTAACATATGATTGACTTAATTTTTTTATTTCAGAGTCACGTATTGCAGGGGTGATGTAGTTCAGACACCAGGGTATGATGCTGGTTAGGAGAAAATCTTGGGTAAATTCCACCTTAGAATATTCTTTTCTAAGAACAAAAATCTAAGAAATATAAAATCATTTTTTGCACTCACCCCCAGTGTATATGCATGGAAGAAAGCCTGAAAGCACTGCCTCCAAACTGTGTTAACTATGATTACCTTGGGGGTGATTCCTGGTTGGGGGCAATTCCCCATTGCGTTGAGTTTTGGTAGAGTACCTTGCCCTAGTCGTCTGTGGAAGCTGAAAGGGGAAACCCTTCCTAGCTCCCTGCCTAGCAACCAGGGTGTGGTCATATGAACTGGGCTTGTACCTTGAAGCTTCCACCTGAAACTTCAAAACTTGGGTGTGTAACACAGGGCCTGGGGTAAGGTGAGGCAAGTGAGGCATATAGGGTGCTAGAGTGTAAAATTTAAGGAGGCATGCATTTTCAAAGTCCTGGAAGTACTGATTTGCATTTGTCTGACCCTGAGAGTATGTGCCTCCTTAAATTTGGTTCCCTAGGCTCTTGACTTGCATCCTCAAGTCCCAGCCATGGTTTGACATTTGGACAGTCAGCAAGCAGATCATCACAGTGGGAGTGGAGGTGATGATAGTGGAACAATGATGGGGGCGGTGCTAGTGACAGCAGAAACGATGATGGCGGCAGTGGCTGTGGTGCTTCTGACTCCATTGGTGTCATCTTGTACCTTGGGATGAGATTGGTACTGGATCCCATGGGAAGGAATACTGGTCCTCCTGCCTTTGGATTTGTCAGCTCCTTAATAATGCTTCCGACACATTACTTTTCTACTTAAATGAAGCAGCACTGGTTTCTGATGCTCGCAGCCGAGAACCCTGACTAATACAATGGGATAGTGAGCAATTTATATTTTGTCCTCCTTTATCCTTTTCTGTGTTTTCGTGATTCACATATTTATAACCACGTTACTTTTTCATGGAAGGCCAGATATTTTTACCAGCGTGTTCTGTCATCGAGTAGACCAAAGTGTGTAGGATGGGCTCCAGAGTGAGTTAATTCAGCATTTCAGTGATGTTAACATGAAGGACCTACATCCTCTTCCACTGTTCCATGGTTGATATTGGCTTTACCTTCGTGTTAGTGACGGCCTGGCTATAGCAATTCCAAGAATTACATGCAGAAATGACAAGGTCTAGAGGAAGAAGCGAAAGGGTCTCTTCTTATGGTACTTTCCCAGGAATGAGACACAATTTTCCAGAAGCCCCACTACTAATTTCACTCTCATTTTATTGGTCCAAATTGAACCACATGCCTAAGGACGGCCTAACTCCTGACAGGGCAATATTCACCTGAGACCAATCAGACCCATTCCTGGAATTGAGGTTAGTTTCCCCTGAGGCACATGACACTGTAGAGGAAAGAAAAGTGACTGAATAAAATTAGAATTCTCTAAGGGAAGAAGAAAGACTGGAAGAAGGCTGGATAGTCAACTTGCAGTATCCATGATTTATTTTGGTTGCTTGTTGAATGCTTTGTTCACTTTTGGGTGGGTGTGTGGCTACAGTCTGAGTGTTAATGTGTATGTGTTACCTTAAGCAGCTGTTAATCCTGTCTGCTGAAACCAGTTTGAAAATGCTGACTAGATCATAGTAAAATGGTGTAGCCACTGTGGAAAATGGTATGGCAGTTCCTCAAAAAATTAAACAGAATCACCGTATGACCAAGTAATTCTACTTCTAGGTATTCAAAAGAATTGAATGCAGGGGCTCAAACAGAAATTTGCACACTCACGTTCATAGCAACATTATGCACAATAACCAAAAGGTAGAAGCAACCCAAGTGTCCACTGATAGATGAACAGTGAACAGAGAAACACAACGTGGTATGTACATACAGAGGGATATTACTCAGCCATAAAAAAGAAGGGAATTCTGACACACACTAAAACACGGGTGAACCTTGAAGATACCTTGAAGTGAAATAAGGACACAAAAGGACAAAGCCTGTATGATTCCACTTCTGTGAGGTACTTAGATAGTCAAATTCATAGAGACAGAAAGTAGAATGGTTGTTGCCTGGGGCTGGGGGAGGGGAAATGGGCAGTTACTGTTTGATAGACATAGGGTTTCAGTTTGGCAAGATGAAAAAAGTTCTGCACAGCAATGTGAATGTACTCAATGTCACTGAATTGTACACTTAAAAATGATAAATTTTATGTTGTATATATTTTACTACAATTTAAAAGAAAACATAAATTTTTTAAAAAAAGAAAAAAAGCCCATTGTGAGGGTTAATTTTACGTGTCAACGTGGCTAGGCTATGGCACACAAGTTGTTTTGTGTAACATTGGTCTAGATGTTGCTGTGAAGATATTTTTAAGATCAGATTAACATTTAAATTAGCAGCCTTTGGCTCTGTTTCTCTGGAGACTAATACATCAATTTTTTCATAAGCATTATATGGTATTTACAGAAATTTTATAATTAAACAAACGCTCTCCTATCTCTGTGAATAGAGGATGTGGGACCCAAGGTTGTAAATCCCAGCAGCCCTGGACCCAATGCCCATGAAATGGGTGGAAGTCATATAGGAACAAAGGAGGAAGTGTATGGGTTGGGAAAACCCCACAGAGTTTTCCCCTTGGCTTGGAAGTCCCTTCCTGTCCACAGTCCTCTACTGTATTCTTTATGAAACTACTCAAAACAATAGCTGGTATGACAAGCACTCGAAAAATGTTAGCAACTTTTATTATTATTTTAGGGGAAGATGTGTCTTTCCCATTCATAATATTTCCTTTGATGTGGAGAAAGCTCCACTAGGGAAATAATCTGGCCTCTCCCTCCTCTCTCTACTCACAGATGGCTGAGTTTAGAAGAAGAAACAGAGTGTATTAGTCTCTCAGAATTGTTGTAACAAATTAGCACAAATCGAGTAGCTTAAAACAGTAGAAGTTTATTCTTTTGCAGTTTTGGAGGCCAGAAGTCTAAAACCGAGGTGTGGACAGGTTTGGTTCCTTCTGGAGACTGAGGAACAGCCTGTGCAATGCCCCTCTCCCCGCTTCCGGTGGTCGCCCAAATCCTTGGTGGTCCTTGTCTTGTAGATGCATCGCTACAATCTCTGACCATCTTCTCTCTGTCTTCTGCCCTTTTCTTTTAAGGCCACTTGCCATTTGATTTAGGGACCAGCCTACCCCAGGATGATCTCATTTCAAGATCTTTAATTACATACATGAAGAAGCTTTTTTCCAAGTAAGGTCATAGTCACAGATTCTGAGTGGACACGTCATTTGAGGTGGGGGGTGAGTGGGTAAGAAGGGGTCACCATTCAACCCGCCGCGCAGAGCATGTACATTTCAGCCTCCTCCTCTCCTCGTTTTGTGGGGGGGTGGTGGTGGTGAATCTGCCTGCTGAGAATATGTGTTCTGCTCTGATTCTCCTGTTGTAGGTTTTATAGGAGTCTTGCCCTCCATCAGAAAACCTGTGTGGTAATGCAATTCTGGTGACTGCATGGATAAATCTGTCTAATTCCGGGTTTAGAATTGGAAATCCACTTACCTGAAGTCAGACAGCCTTATTCTTCACTATCAACTTCATCAAGTAAAGGTGATAGCTTGGTCTCCCACCTACCCTATTCTTCTATTTCATGCTTCTATTCTATTCCAGTTTAGAACTCAGGAATAGAAGTAAGGTGCCCTTTATTCAGCTCCGTTGAAAATTCAATTAATATTTCTTAAGGCTCACATCAAATGTCAGCAACTTTCTAAATTCTTTCCTCACTCTCACAGGCAGAATTAGCCATCTTTTCGGGGCCTTTGCCCTCCTTCGCGTTATCTCCTGTGAGTACTTTTTCTGCTTGGGATTACAGTTGTTCACAGACTCGCTGTCTCCCATTTTGCATCCCCTGAAACCCATTCCACTGTGGTCTATGAACAAATGATTGGGGCAAGCAGGAACTATATTTTGACAACCCAGACATCCTCCTAAGAATACTACCGCACAGAATGCATAATTAGCCACCATGTATCCCATTATTCTGTCATGCTTTTGATTTCATTGTCATCTTTGTTTTCTTAGCTGTTATGGGTCATGAATAAGAAAGGAAATCTCACTTTTTACTGGAAGCAGGATCCAAAGGATCTTGTATTTTTTGTCAAACCAATTTATGGGCTTTACCTACTAAGTAAGGGTGGTCTTTTACACTGCTTTATGTATCTTATAGTTGTGTGGGTTTTTTGTGTTTTTTTTACCTTTGAAATGTTGAGAAATTCAAAAATGCATATGAAAGAACTTTTCAATGCACACATCACCCCACCATCCAGAGTTCCTGTTAACTCATCTCTCCAGTTTATTCTCTCTCAATTTCAGAGCTGAGTGTATAATTAATTCACTAATAATACTATATAACTTATATGTACTAATTTTTATTTAACATTACATCAGTCAGCATTTTTCTTTGTCATCATATATTCTCCAAATCATGATCCTTTGGAAGGCTGTATAATATGCCTTCTTATAAATATAATTTTTTCAACTATTTTTTTTCTTGTGGAGTATTCAAATAGTCTTAATTCTTATGTATTTAAAATAACTTTTCAAAATGTACTAACAAGTTATAATTGTTATAGCATTTTGTCTGACATTATTTGTAAAAAGTTGAACAGTTGAAATAGTCAAACTCAAGATGGCCAACAATGCACTAGGACATTGTTCTGCAGAGAAGTCAGTTGATGTGATCGCCAGGATGAACCACACCCTCTTGTGACGCAAGCTGCTGCAGACAGTGCTCTATGCATGGGTTGACATGATGTAAACCGGAGCCCTGCTTCCCTGGCTACAGTGGACTGAACAGAGAATTGATGCTTGAGCCAAAGGCAGTTGTACCTGGGATGTCCAGTAGCCAATGAGACTGGCTGATGCAAGAACTCCACCCAAGGTGGTCACTGTATCCTGAATGATGACTGGCCAATCAAACAAAGCCTCTTTCACACAATTTGAATTTGAGACCTATTGGGGGGACTAAGCCAAAATGTTGGGCAGAAATGGGCAGACACCCAGAGAGGAGTCTGGAAGTCCTGTCTACGCGGCAGTGGGAGCCACAACAAAACAGGAGCAACGGAGTAGAGAAAAGAGATACAGAAAGTAGTTGGCGGTACAAGCAGAGGAAGCAGAGGCAGAGTGTAGCTGAGTCACCATATTGGCAGAGCAATAGAGAGGGAGCAACAGATGCCCGCTGCTGAAGCAATGTCAAGAAAAACAGGTGGCTGGAGGTATACTGTGTCCTGAGTGACATTCCCAGCTCCGTCAGGCAGCTGCTAAAACTGCTTCCTGCTCTTCCCCACTTCCTCATGTATCCTTACGACGCACCACATTCACCCAAGTCACCAGAGCACGCCTCTTTTCCTGGCAACCTGAAAGAGCCTCGTCAACAGCACGTAATATTCATATCTCTATTATGGCACGTATCAGGTGGCATTATGATGATTCGCTTTTAGGATGCTCCCTGACTAAACTCCTGAGGTCAAGGACCGTGTTCTACGCCTTTTTAAACATCCTCAGCAACTAGGACATACCTTATCACGTAGTGTGTACATACTAATTGTTTCATGAATGAATGACTGGTGAGGAGTATGAGTGTGCATGTGCCCAAAACAGCCTTCAAAACACAGGGAGCTCAACGAGAGAACATTTCTCTCAAGGAAGTACATTTCTGGTGTATTGTTTTGTCTGCTATTAATAAAGGCATCAAACCTTTTAATCTCACAAATTTTATTCGAAACAATGGCTAGACAAATATTCTCCTTTAATTTTGTTGTAACTTAAAAACACATTTAAAAAATATATAACATTTATCTAGTCTGCCTCATATCAGACATGACACTAAGCTCATAGTATATGTTATACTAAGCTGTATGGGGAGAAGGTACACAATAAGACAAAGCCCCAACACTTTGGGGCTCTCAGTCTAGGAAAGGAAGCATGCCATCCACACCAAGAGAAATGAAACAGTGTAGAATGGCCACAGTGCTGCTACAAAGTGCTGAGGAACTACTTTGCTGAAATGTGATTTTAGAATAGGCACTGGCAGGTTGAGTAGAGAAGGCTTAGCTCTTAAGGAGATAGCATCTTCTAAACAGTGGTTAATAGTACTCTCTACATTGTCAGCTTAATAGGACATGATCTCTAAATTTCAGATTTCCAAAGCTATTTGGAACATAATAGGTTGTGAGTGCCAGAATTTTTTTCCTGGTAACATTTATCCACTGTCTTAGGGCAAGGAGTTTTTTCCTATTTCAAACGAGACAAGAAATCTCTAATTAATTTTTCTGAAAAGAAACTTAGCAAAACAGTGCTTTGATACAACAGAGTTGCATCAGCTTCCTGCTGCTTTTTAACAAGCTGAATGAGTTCAGTCTGGCCATGTGGGGCTGCAGTATCACCACGCCTACCATTGTTGATAACCTGTCAGCAGTGAAGATGACACTTAAAATTGTGACTCAAATTGCAAAACGTTTATTTTACTGTGTTCAAACTTTGAACCACAGTTACTGAGATATCTGAGTTTTAAAAAAGTGATATTGAATGACTATCACCCAAAGGAACACAAATAAATGTTGGCAAGGATGTGGAGAAAAGGGAACCCTCCTGCGCTGTTGGTGGGAATGTAAATTGGTGCAGCCACTATAGAAAACAGTACGGAGGTTTCTCAAGAAACTAAAAATAGAACTCTAATATGATCCAGGAATTCCACTGCTGGGTACATATCTGAAAAAAATGAAAACACTAATTTGAAAAGATACACACACCCTAATGTTCATGGCAGCATTATTTACAATTGCCAAGATATGGAAGCAGTCTAAGTGTTCATCAACAGATGAAGGGATAAAGAAGATGCGGTATATATATATATATATATATATATATATATATATATATATACACACACACACAGACACACACACACACACACACACATACATATACACACACACACAATGGAATACTAATCAGCCATAAAAAAGAACGAAATAATGCCATTTGCAGTATCACGGATGGACTTGGAGGGCATTTGTCTTTCTCTGTCTGACTTATAAATGAAATAAGTCAGACAGAGAAAGACGAATACTGTATGATATCACTGACATGTAGAATCTAAAAAATATAACAAACTAGTGACTATAACAAAAAAGAAGCAGACTCACAGATATAGAGAATAAACTTGTGGTTACCAGGAGGGGGAGGGAAGGGGCAATATAGGGGTAGGGGATTAAGGTACAAATTATTGGGTATAAAATAATCTACATGGATATAATGAACCACACAGGGAATATAGCCAATATTTTATAATAACTATAAATGGAGTATAACCTTTAAAAGTTATGAATCACTATGTTGTACACCTGTAACTTGTATAATATTATACAACTATACTTCAATAAAAATAAATAAAAAATAAATGAAAATCATATTGTTGAATTTCTCATCACATGCTGCAGATATATCTGAAAAACCTCTTCCCAGTGAACACTTAAGTTAGCAGAGGAGCCTCTTCACAGTTTAGGTAAGTAAACTTTGAAATGGAATTACGTATTACTCAAACTTACAGCCTGCTTTTAAACTTCGGCAAAAATTTAATTAAAGAGTATCCTAAGTGTTCCAGGTATGAAAAAGTTACTATTTAGAACTGCTCACCTATGTGAATCAGGATTTTCTCAATACAATAAATAAAATACAGAAGCAAACTAGATGTTAAGGCTGATATAAGCCTGCAATTGTTATTCCTTAACCCAACTTTAAAATGTTTGCATATTATTTGCAAATTAGAGTAGACTGTGTTATTTTAACCTGCCCAGCATCTTTCCTTCTTCTCCAGGTAATGGCACCTCAGTTTTCCTCTGAGACCATCTGTCTCCCCTCCGAGTCCATGGAGACTCTGGGGGGACACAGGACCCACTGTGACCATTCAGTGTGTACCATGGTCCAGGGTGCAGTGACAGGGCCAGGGATGGGCATGTGAGTCAGGCCAGGCCACTGAGGCTTAGTTCTGAGATTGTGTTGGGTCCTGTTAGGAAGGAGATTGGAACTTGTGAATATGGTTATAAGCCTGGATCTGCCAGGGACTGCCACAGGGAGGAAGCTCATCTTGAGAATGGGGCAGCCACCATTCTCCGTGCCCCTCCATGGAGAGGGACACGGAGATGAGAAATGGACAGACAGCTTTGATGGTATTCCTTCAGCCCCTCAGTCAACTGATTCTGGAATCCCAGAAGCACTTCTGGATTTAGTCAATAAATCTTTCTCCTCCCTCACTTTTTTTTTCTTCCCTGAGTTAGTTTGGATGGGGTTATCTGTCACTTGCACTAGAAAAAAAAATCTTGATTGATGTGCAAATGATTATATTTTTTCTCATTAGTTGATCTAAGAATAAGCAAATGTAGGAAATTCCCGGGCGGTCCAGTGGGTAGGACTCTGCGCCTTCACTGCCGAAGGCGCGGGTTGAAATCCTGGTCAGGGAACTAAGATCCCACAAGCCTCGCGGTGTGGAAAAAAAAAAAATTTCACTAATAAAACATCACGTCTCTTTGTTCTATGCATTCAAGTTCCTCCTAAGAATCACTTGACAATATAAATATTTCAAATATAAAAATTAAAAATTAAATATAAATATATAAAATGCTTACAATTCCCTGCCTACAAAATAAGGTCAAGTGCATGTGTCACAAGTCATCACAGACCATTTGCAGTCTGTCCTGAGTTACCTTTCCAGCCTCAGGCCTTGAATTCCTTCCATGTCAGAATTCTAGCACTCTCTCCCCAGCTGCCTCTGCCCCTCAGCTCTTCTGCGACTTACTTAGCTTGTCTCCTCTGCTCAGAATACCACCCTTTTCTGGCTGTTGGTTTTTTCACTCATTCCTTATGGTTCCGCTAAATAGCACTTCCTCTGTAAAGTCTTCTAGAATCTTTCCACGTAGAGTTAATTACTCTTTCTTCTGCTTAGCCCTCATCACAGTCTGACCTGTATCATGGCTGGGGGCACATAACTGACTTCCTTCTAGTCTGGAGTCTCATGGGCTGGGTCTACTTCCTATTCATCTGTGGATGCGTCCTGCTTAAGCTCTGTCTGGCACCTAGTAGAAGCTCAATGCATATTTGTCAAATAAAATTTCAATGCTGGGCCTCGGGGTAGGTTTTGCTCTTGTTTTCTCTCTTAGGTGCGACTGGCCCTTCTCATCTAGGGTATAAAGGGAGCTGTACATACTTAGCAGTACTACTGTCAGCATTCACAATCACCAAACACCATTAATGACCTAGGTTCCACCCATTCCTGGTCCAAGAGTGACTTTTATTGGCTCTATTTATTGGCCCAAACATGAACTCCTCGGTTTTAACGGGGCCTTGAGCCAAAGTTAGAAAAGCACAGATCAAAGAGCTCCAAGGGCATTCAGTATTGGGGATGTTACCATTCTTCACCAAGTTTTATTTTGACTGAGTGGTTTAGTATATTTTTCCTTGGTAATTTCCGTTTATCACAAGAATGGGAGATGTTTAACCAAGTAGTTTACAAGTATTTCAAAACACGTTCAGCTATCAGGAGGCTTGTTTCGTATCCAGACACGCTGGGCATGTCAACTTCTTTGGGCAACACTCTTGCCTCCTGTCACCTTCATTCTGCTGCTTAATTGACTTGCATGCTTTAGGCCATCTGACCTGGTAGTGACTTCCCATGTTGCTTTCCTGAATAACTAATGATAGATATTATACCTACAAGTATTAACCACTCCTGATTTAAGTTAGACTTGTTGCGCAACATGAAATGTTCTTAAGCTGGCCTTCTTTTCCTGATGGACTTTCTTGGGGATCGGGCATCTCACCCCACCACCTCCCTGTCAAGGAAGAATACTGCTGTGGACACTTTACCCTGTATCACAGGATACCCTCACACTTGGAAGAGAATGCAGAGCCCATTCTTTTAACTGGTGGGTTATTAATTGTGATGACCCAGTTCCTACTGCATGATGAGGAATGTTTTCTTCATGGAAACAGCCATGTGGAGGGGAGCGACAGATGCCAGGGTTGTTGTGTTGGCCCAGGGCCAGTTCAGAGGTAGCAGGACTAAACTCTTATCTTTGGGATTGAATTCCACTGGCTTGTCCTTGGGAGTAGGGACAAGGCAAGAGAGGTTGACAAGAGAGGTGATAAGGTCCTGTTCCCTTGGGTGTTCCTACTTTGTTGGACAATGCGGGCAAATTATAGGCTGCAGGACAGCATGCTGAGTTGTTAAAAAGAGACGGCTACTCTGATTTTCCAGTAGCCAATGCCATCTTCAACCCTTTTATTTTCAAATTGATCTTTTCTGTTGATTTTTTAATCTGTTGACAGCCCTCTCTGGGTTTACCCAATTGCCCCTTCCTACCAGTTGGGAGCAGGGAAACATTACAGGAGTCACAAAATCAAAGGGGGAGAGTGTGTTTGGAGTGGATGTGTTGCTTTGCATGATTAAAGCCTGAAAAATTAAGAAAAAAATTTCCCTCCCGTTCTCTAGATCTTTTTTGTGTTGTTTGCCTGGAAATGTAGAATTACACATATTTTAGAATGTAGGATAAACTAATTAAGAAACTATGATCATAAATGACTACTCCGTGATCCCTGGAACCCAGTCAGAGACAGTCTGTTGCTAAGGGAAGGGCAGGAGCCTTGGAGTCTGCTGGACATGAGTTCAAATCCTATCGCTGGCTCCTACTAATGTGAATAGAAGGATTACTATGAACTTCAGAGAGAGAATATGTATCAAAATACCCAATTCCTAATAGTGTAGTTTATTATACAATTAGAGCATTTTTAAAAGTAAAATTAAGTATTCTTGAACCTTTGGTAAGTATATATACCACGCAGAAGCAAACTGCTTGCTCTCCCCAGAGATTCTGCCATTTTTATAAGAGAACGGGGTGGTGGGCAGCCTCTCCTTTGCTTGCAGATTTCCTTTTGTTGCATTTTGATCTTGAGATTGGTGGATGTCTTCCTGTATCCTCAAAGGACTTATGGTTTGGTGGACACTGAGAGTAGCACCCACTTGTTCTTGCAGAGATGGGAAACAAGGGGCTTATTGGCCATCTCGCTCAAAAGGCCCTAGACAGAGAGAAGGAGAAAGAGGAAGTGAAGAGGTTTGGGACTTGGAAGGAGATCAGTACTCTCTGTATCTGCCTGGCAGAGTAAAAGCTTCTAAGTGCAGAAAACATAATGACTGCCTTTGTTGGCTGGAAGTTTGCTGGTGCCTCTGGTTTTCAAGTTTTTGCCTGCTTTATAGAGGCAGGCAGAAAGCATGAGATGCTAGATTCCCTTGAGTTCAGCGCTCTGTATTGCCGGGATATTGAAAAATCATTTTAATTTGTTGGAATGCAAATTCAAGAGGAAAATGTGGAATTGTTGCATAAATACATGATATTTTTAAGTCTAATAAGTCCAAAGCATTATAACTTTGTGAGAAAACCACACAATGTGAAATTTTAATGCTATTAACCTAGGAAAATCATTTTAATTACGTGCACTAAAAATATTGCAGACATTGGTCTTCCCCTCACCACATTTCCATTAAAAGTGGGAGAAGGTGAACAAAAGTTCTTCCCCCCGTTGAATGCATTGAAACATTTTAGTAGCGCCCTTTGTATGACTGATTCTCATATGGAGGTAAATGCATGGATTCTGCCTCGGTTTGAGTGCCAGCTCCACCTTTTATAAGCAAATCCTTTAACCTCTCAGTGATGTGATTTCTTGTAAAATGGGATTCTTGTAAGGATTAAATGAGTGAATATGTGAAGTGCTTGGCAAGTAAGCATTATATAAGTGTAATACTTTCTTCCTCTTCTTACAGACCAGTTTATCTTCACAAAATTTTTGTGAGGAAGACAGCGTAGGAGTTATTAATGTCCTTGTGGGGAATATAAAGTCCAGAATAACTGAGTACCTTCCCTGGGATCAAATATTTAGTAAGCTATAAAAGTGGGATTCAGATTCAAGCGTTCTGACTTTCCACTCTATTGCCCTTAACTTCTGGAAATTTTACACTTTTCGTCTTCTCCTTAATGCTCGGGAGTGAATTAAGCACAACTACTGATTGAATATGTCTTCTTCAGATATATACTTATTAACTGAATAGAACAACTAACAAGGAGGTATTGCCTAAAGCAATATTGGTAAACATTCTCTGATATAATAGCACAGACATTCAAGCATTTTATAGGAATTTTTTTCCCTTCGTGTAACCAAGTGTTTTATTATTATTATTTTTTTTAGATAAGATTGAATAAAGACAACGGATGCTCAAGCCATTACTATGGAGATTCAACAACCAAGCGTGAACAGGTCTGTATGTGTGATGATACGACACAAAAGCCACGTTACAAATGATGCAGTCATTGAAATGAAGCATTTGCTCAATCCGAAAGTGTGATTTCAAGAGATCTATTTCCATACCTTTCGTCCACAGTGTAGCTATCTTTACTTTTAATCAAAACACTGAAGCCTGAATCACCCTGACAGGGCCTGAACAACAGCATCTATGACAGAGAACATTTCGGAAGAAATCCCTTCATTTTGTCCACATGTCTACTTCGAAGCTGTGGGAGTCGGAGAGGAGAAGAAGGAGGAGTTGATGGCTATATTGTTTCGTACGGTGTTACATTGTACAACAGTGGAGGGGGCAAGGAGAGGAAACTGACCGTAACCTGGAAGAGCAGAGATGAAGGAAAAGAGCTGCTTAGGGCACGGTGCTTGTCAGGAGTAGATAGAGTTGCTATGAGGAAGTTTGTTCTAGTCCTTTTAAGGTTTTAGAAAATATTTCTACGTTGATTTTGCAGAATTTTATTACTGAGAGGGATTTTAGAACTTATTTGCCACAACTTTTTCCACTTTTTTTTAGTCAGGTAGACAGTTGAGACCCAGAAGGGTCAGCAGTTCCTCCAACTTCACAAGTTGAGTGTAACCAAGTCGCGATTGGGTCTTTTGATTCCCTTTCTGATTCAGCAGTAGCTCATTGTGGGATCTTGAGCCTGATACATCGCTGGTACTCTGCAAATATTTGATGAAGGAAAGAATGAATTCCTGAATGACCCTGTCTCCCATACCTTTCGTTCGTGGACCATTTTTGTACCCCCAGATAAAGCCGAAAGAGATCGTCGTGTGCTTTGCAGTTGGGCACAGAGATGGAGAAAGCAAAGTTTCCAGTTCTGGAACAGAGACATCAGAAGAATGACCCCACTTCTTTTTAAATTTTCTCTTTGCCAAGGGGGGAATCATTCAGCAGAGATGTGTCTGCTGGGAGGGCCAGGTTCTGAAGTCAGCCACGAGAAGAAAATCACAGATAATCAAAACTTCCCTTGAAGTTTTCTTAGGGAGGTACCATGCCAAAGCCTGGTGGACTATTTCTCAGCCAGTTTTCCCTCCATCATTGGAGCAGACAGCTGTTTTCTTGTTTGAGTACCAGTGAAGCAGTTAGCTTACATTTTGAGGTCATGTATATGAAAAATGTGTATTTGAAGCAGAAGACTACACAGGGAAGGTCCGTAGGCATGGAGACAAACCTAGGGCAGAACAGATTTGTTGGTCCTGTCTCATGTTCACTCTGGGGCACCTGCTTTTTAAGACCAATACCCATTCCCCCCCCCTCTCTCTCTCTCTCTCGTATATTATCCAACTTACAAAAGTTTAATGTATGTTAGATTTCACTCCACTGTTCTACCTAGTACATTGGGAAAGCTGAACTAAATACTGACCCAGTATCTAGAATCAAAATCTACATTAAAGGTATTTACTTTATCTTGTGGAACTTCTTAGATAAAGATGAGAGGTCTAAACTCTATAATTAGATAATTTTATTGGCAGTGATATGAATTATTATTATTTTGCTGTGGAGGCTTAAAAAAGAGGAAGTTTTGGTATAGATATGCCTGGGAAAAGGAGAATATATTATATGATGACTGAATTTAGAGAAATTTAAATGCAAAAGGCAATCAGCCTCTGCCACTCTTGCCCTCTTTTCCCGTCTCTGCAAAAACAAAAACAAAATCCCTGGTTTACTCAGAGTCCCTCTTTTAAGACTTGATTCAGACATCCAAGCCTTCTATCCTCAATAGGCTGTTTGTTGCTTTTCCTGCATCTCTCTCCCTCTTTCTTCCCTTTCTTCCTACCGATCTCCACTCCCAATTCTCCATTCCCATTCTTTCTTATGCTGCAGCTTCACTGTGGACACAGACCACAGCGTCAGGGAGGCTTTTTAAAGAATTTCTTAAACTTACTAAAAAGTAATAAACTCTTGCAGACATTACGAAGGAGGACTTTGGACAGAGATACCTAGCTGATTTCCTGGAACAATAGCTGGGGAATTATTTTTCGGCTCCAAGAGGATAATATTTTAAGTTGCTATATGTTTGCTGATCCTGGGGAGAGGGTTGGAACAATCGAGCATGCACGGGAAGCTTGGGCTCTTGGCCCAGTCGGCTCAGAGTCTAAATATTTGGAGGATGAATACTTGAAAATGCATTTAAACATTTAAAACATTTTATTTGTTTTTCCAGGAAGTCGCATTGTTAATGCGATACAATTCTGCAGCAGGACTCTGTCTGCGGGAGGTGTGAACCTCCTGGACAAGCCCAGGCTCAGGCTCCACCTTAGGCCTTGGTGTGAAGCCAGAGATGTGCATGTCTATTGGCTAATGTCCACACCTGTGAAGTGGGTTATTATTACAATCGCTCACCTTCAATGCCTGTGTTCTAAAGTCATCCTAAGGGTCTGACCCAACTCTGCACTGAAACCAAGAATGGAACTTCACACACACACACACACACACACACACACACACACACACCATTTTCCAAATCAAATGCTGCAATGTTTATCTTCTTTTGTCAGTGCTGCCGCTTTATTATTATTGCCAGCTTCCAACTCTACACAGATGGTCATCTGTGGTCAGTTTTCCTCTCCTGCCTGCGAGGCAACGTACCTTTGGGCTGGTATATGCTTAGAGAATTCAAACTAATATGAATGCATTAGATTATGTAAAACGTAATTAGGAAAGCAAATTTGTTGTAAAAGCAGCCTATGTGTTTATATAACTTACAATCAATTATAAGCAACTGGGGGATTTTCAATGTTCTTTAGACACACAGATATATTCCAGGACCTCAGTTATGTCAACTATTTGCCTATCTCGATCAAATGATCTAGATAATTGCCAAATATCTACTTTGCTATGCTATCAAGTCCCAAACTCTCATTGTCTCGGTGGAATGGAAGTGAGAATCACCTTCACTTCTAAAATTTGAAGTAGAAAGCACTGGGGAGGGCTGAGGTAGAAAGAAGCATGGGTGTGCACCTGACCTGGTAATTGCCATGGTAAGGTGTCTTAGACAACATGATAATAACTCTCTCGATAGAACTGGGGATACGGTAGCAACAGTAAAAATTATATTAAACTGGGCCCGATGCCCAGACTATCAGCCTCAGATAAACAAACTATAAGAGAAGCATTTCAAGAGGAGCTAACTTGTGAATCAAGGAAGCTAAAACAGGCCAGAGAGGTGCTCGCTTGAGGAGACAATGCTTTCACCTCCTTGAAAAAGCTGTGCCCAACCTAATTAAAATGCCCAATCTAATTAAAAATCTAACCATAATCTCCCCAGTGGCCCTTCACTCCACCCCTTTCCATTGTTAAGATGCTAATAGGGTCGCTTAGCTGAAAAATTATTAAACCAGAGACTATTTGAGCACACACGCGTAATCCCCAGCCTAGCGAATTGGAGCGAGGATGCTAGTGATTTGTACAGCGATGGTGGTGTCTCCCTCAGCAATGATGTATGACATGGATCAGTGCAGAGCAGCCATCTGCTGTTGAGGAGGGTGATAGAATCTGTTCCACAGCGGCAGATGACTCCCCAGTGCTGGCCAGCTGGCTCAGAGTGGACGAAGTTGGGCAGGGTAAGTGATGCCCCAGCGACCCTCTGGGGAAATAACTCCGGGACCTCTCCCTTAGGTGCCTATATTTGTCCCTGCTGGCTTCATGCATACACGTATGTCATAGAGCTGATATGATGCAATACACTTTAGAACATGGAGAAGAAGGAAGAAGCACGTACCCACCATAAAGTTTAAAAGTTGCTGGTCTTGAGCATGAGATGTGCCCTTGAGTCTCACGGTAGCCTGGACAAAAAGAGGAAACCTGATAAATCATATAGCTCACATTATCTGGGAAAAGAAGCAAGTCAGTTTCTTAGAAGAGATAAAAGTTTTTTCTTACTTTTTCACGTTTAACTTGATAAAGAGGAGAAATTGAATTTCTCAGGGTGTATATTAGAAACTGTCAAACTGCTAGACTGCTTGGCCTATTTACAGGGAAAGGACGAGAGCATGGATTCCCCAGTGACTAATGAGAAATAGGTAGCACTCAGCAGTTCCCTAATAGGATTGTGATGTTTACCTTTTTCTCTTTGCATATCTGTATTTTCTAAAATTTCCACCATCTGGGACTTCCCTGGTGGCACAGTGGTTGAGAATCTGCCTGCCGATGCAGGGGACACGGGTCCGAGCCCTGGTCCGGGAAGATCCCACATGCCGCGGAGCAACTAAGCCTGCGAGCCACAACTACTGAGCCTGCGCTCTAGAGCCCACGAGCCACAACTACTGAGACCATGTGCCACAACTACTGAAGCCCACATGCCTAGAGCCCATGCTCCCCAACAAGAGAAGCCACTGCAGTGAGAAGCCTGTGCACCGCAACGAAGATGCAACGCAGCCAAAAATTAAAAAAACAGAAACAAATAAAATAAAATTTCCACCATAAACGTGCATGACACTGTCATATAAATGTGCTGGTTCTGGGTCTGCTTGACCTGAGGTCCATTCCTCACTCTTCCTTCCCTGGCTGTGTATTCAGGGGGCCTGACCCCTCCAGGCCAATGTTCTCAGACCCCATGTCAGCCGGCTCCCAACTGGGTTTGGCCCATGGAGGCTCTAGTGGGAGTTTGGAGAACAGGAGGGAGGTTGAAGTTAGGGTATTTCTCCCTCTCTCTCAGTCCTGGGTGGTATCTCTGGCAGCTGCTGCCTCTCTTCCTTGGTTCCATCTCTCACAGGAAACCTGCCATAGTTCCTGCTTCCTCTGGGTAATCCCAGGCCCAGGGCTCGGGTAGCATCACCTCCTCCCTTTGTCCCTCCAGCCTGGGAGTGGTGGCGACTTCCTGCTGTGGCTAGACTCTGGATTGCCTCACCATCCCTTGTTTGGCTTTTAAGTTTCTTTCATCTCATTGCACTAAACTTCCTCTGTTCTAAATATTCAGAGTGGTTTCTGTCTTCCTGGTTGGGCCCTGACACAAAGAAACAAAAATGTATTTGAAACAAAAATGAACGGGACAAAAGAATTTAGAGGAACTTGAGCTGGAGAAGTAACTGAAGAAGCAAAAGCCGATAGATCATGGCAGCACACACAAAGCAAAGTCTGGGCTTGGTGCACACCAGCTGGAAAGGACTTCCGGTCACGTACGGGCCTTTTTAGGCACATTTACGCACACGAATTACAATTTTACTTAGAGTTGTCAGCTCCAGAAGTGAAGGATAACAATGTGTCAGTTACAGAGAAAAAACAAACAACCCCCCTCTCAACCCCCATGAGATTTGGAGTCCTACGTCGTTCAAGTTCCATAGAATTCAATTCCTGGCTTGTGGTGGATACTGTGGTTGACTCTGCAGCCTCCATTCCACCCCTCCCACATGGCATAGCAGCTGTGGGGTTTGGAGGGGACTGATCCAACCTCTAGCTTCTGGGTTGTGGTCTTGGTTGACATGGTCACTGGATCATGTACCCCAGGCCTCAGCCAATCAGTACCTGGTATTCCCCTGGCCACTGGTGCAACAAAATGAAGCCGGGGTCTCATGTTTGATGACTGGAGAAAGAAAAGTTCTTTCTCCTTCTAGATAGTGTGGTGGGCCCTGAAACTGCTCCAGCATTTTGCTGCTAAATGGAAAAAGAGACTCAGAATAGAGCTGACACAAAAAGAAGGGTAAATCCAACACAATCAAAATAAAACAGCTGGATTTCTGATCAAACTGTGCCTGAAGCCCACCGCACCGCTGAACTTTTTCTGTTCTAGAGTTTCTCTATTCTATTTACTGTTTAGTACATTTTGATTTGGATTTTATGTTACTTGCAACCAAAAACATGCTAGATGAGACATAGAAATATTGTCTTATTGACTGTGTGGCCTTGGGCCAGTCACTGAATCTTTCTGACCTTCAGTTTCCTCATCTATAAAATGGAACTATAAGATGATTTATCTTAAGGAATTTTTGTGAGGATCAAATGAGGTAATAAATGAGAAGGTGCTTTGTAAATTGTAAGCAGTTATTTGAATCTTCTTATCACACGTATAATTTATTTCAATTGTTAATGCAGTTTTAGATCTCTCCTACATATAAATAATTAATTTTATCAAGCATAAATTCTGTAATAATTACTTCATTGCTGTATTGTGAGCGTTCATCAGAATTAATCGGTAATAGCCATATTTCACTCTGTGTAGCCCTAAATAATTTACTTTTGAAATCCCGGTTGACCTATGTAATCTTGAAAGGATTTACCTCAAAACTCTCAGCGAAGTGGACATGAGTTGAGTTAACTCCTCTGCGTGACCACGCATCACTCACTTGTAAAACGTGTGGTTTTCATTGCCATCTGGAGCAACCCGTGAAAAGTGGGTGTGCAGCATTCCTCTCACAGCGTGAAAGTTTGGGCACATCCAAAAAGGTCCAGCTGGTCAGCTCTGCCCTTGCATTTTCTTGGAGTTGCTGCCCTGAGGCTGTTTGGTAACCTGAGAGAGCGGTTTACACAGGAATCTTTGAAAGGGCTGCAAAACTAAGAGCGCCCAGGGGAACAACACATAGTGTTTAGGTTTTTGTAATAACAAAATATTAAGGGTAATTAATTTATCAAACCTAATTAGATAAGGTGTCTAACATTTAGGGCAATGAAAATAAAAGTACACAAGAAGTATGCTTTATGTTTTTCTTCCAATAATTGGCATATCTTAGGACAGGACCTGGGATGACCTTGCTGACTATGGTGGGTCAGGGCAGACAAAGAATGACTGGGACTGAGAACTTGACCCTCCCATGGGGCTGGGACAAGCCCAGAGGACAAGGCCTGCAAGTTCAGCCTTGATTTTTCTCACCAAGCACTGTTGATTCTACCTCCCAACCAGACTTCCCATCTCCCCCTTCTCTGTCTGCCTTGCCACTGAGTTGGGTCAGGTCCTCATTACATGTCTCCTGGGCTAGTCTCTCTGCCCCCAGCCTCAACCCATTTCTATTCATCCTCCACCCTGCTATAGGAATCATCTTTTAAAATTACACTATGCTGCCCCGCCCCCTTCCTCCCTTAAAACTTTTCACTGGCTCCCTATGGCTGATCCTATAAAGCCCAAAGCCCTTAGCATGGCAAGACCTTGTGGGATCTGACTTCTCTTAACAACCAATCCAGTTTCTCTCCCACCTCCCTTTCCCCCACCCTCCCCAAGTTCCTTCCCAATCAAATCAGAGTCCTGGGACATAGCTCTTCAAGGCCAGTGGTTATCACAGTTTGACCGTCATAAAAATTACTTGGGTTTGTTTAAAATACAACTTCCTGAGCTGCATCCTCACAAGATTATGATCCAAGGGGCCGCATCTGGGAATCTGAAATTTCACAAGAACTTTGGCAAAGTCAGGTGCAGGTGGTCCTCAGACTGTCTCTGGAGAAACACTGTATGATAACACTTATCACATTGTAGTCCACGTCTTTTCACATCTGTCTCCAACTGAAAGCAAACAAAGAAAGAAAGTCAGATTTCCAAATTACAGCCCAGAGTCACCGAATGAGACTCTGGATGTGTGGAGGGGATTTCAGAGCTCTTTATACCAAAAGTTATGAAATTTTATCATCATGGATCCATGCATGAGATTTCCTCCCCCCCTTATTCACCCTGGTTGTTACCCAGTGGGATATTTCTATTTAAAGAATAACATTTTTTCAGCTTAGAAAAAATATCTTCTACTATCATTTCTTTGCTTATCTCTTCACCTCCGTCTCTCTGGTCTCTGTCTGTAACTTCTATTAGGTGGATATTGGAATTTCTGGGTCTAATTTCTGATGTCTCCAACTTTTTCGTATTTTCATTTCTTTTTCCTTTAGTATGGTGTTCTGGAACAATTTCCCAGCATACTTTGCTGCCTAAGTGCTGTACTCTGATGTGTTCTTTCTGTTATTCAGCACATCTATTGAGATTTTCATTTTGATTATTGTATTATTCATTTCTAAGATCTATAAATGCTTATTGTCACAACAGCCTTTTCTTGCTTAGGAAATGTCATAGCATCCTTAATTCTCTAGACTATTCCATGTACAGTACTTCTTTCAAAGTTTTTTTCTGTTTATTTTATTTACTCTGTTTCTTTGGATGTTGGTTCTTAGATTTGTTTAGTTTGCTTTTCCTTTCATGATGTCGATTTTCCTTACATATTTGGTGATTCTGGATTGTGTACTCATCTCTGTATTTGATAATCTTTGTTTTTTCTAGGTCAGGGCCCACACACCATGGCCCATGGGCCAAATTTGCCTGCTGCCTATTTTGAAAATACAGTTCTTTTGGAACATAGACACACTCATTCATTTATGAATAATCAATGGCTTCTTTTGTGCCACGATCGCAGCATTGAGTAGCCCTCAAAGACTAGAATATTGATTATCAGACCCCTTACAGAAAAACTCTGCTGGATCTGGCCATCACTTTATAGGACCTACAGCTCAGAGAGAAACATAGTAAGCAATGGTTGGTTGATTGATCCATCAACTAAAGCAGAATGTGAGTTATTCTATAAGACAAAAGACAGTTTTTTCACAGATAAGTGGCGTAAAAATGAAAAAAAAAAGAAGAAATTCATGTGGATTAAAAGATATTTAACAGAAATATCAACCAAAAGCAATGTGTAACCCTTGCTTGGCTCCTAATTTAAACAGGATCCGAATTTAAATTTTACTTTTTTATAAAGTAAAATTTTGAAACAATGGGAGAAAATCAAATATGATCCAGTGTTTCTGAATTTTACTGATGCAAGACAAATCACCCTACCACTTGGTGGCATGAAACAACCACAGTGTTTTCATGGTCACAGGGTCTGTGGGTCAGGGCATAGTGGAGATGTCTGGAGTCTCAGCTGGGAAGACTTGAAAGGCCAGGCTCAGCTGGGAATGTTGATTGGACACCTACCTGTGGCCCCTCAGGTGGCTGGATTCTGAGAGGGACCATCTTGAGATGGAGCTCTGGAGAGTAAGCGCTGTAAGAGGACCAGGCGGAAGCGAGGAGACTGCCCTTTCTAACCTTGCCTTCAGAGTCAGGCGGCTTCTCACGTCTATCCTTCCAGTGAATGGCGAAGGCCAGTGCCGAGTCAAGAGGAGGGGATGGAGACGTCTCCTCTTGTTGGCAAACTCACCTGAAAGCATTTTTGGAAAATGCAATCTGCCACAACCGGCTATTAGATGATGTTAATAAAAAATTATTGTCATTGTTTCCTTGTAGTGTTTTCATGGATTTGTTTTTTAAAAAGTCCTTTATGTATTAGAGAGTCACACTGAGTATTTATGAGTGAAACGATATGATATTTGGTATTTGCTTTAAAATACTCCAGGAAAAAAATAATAAAGGTAGCAGTGGTAGTGGCATAGAGAAAACGAGAATGACAGAATGCTAGTTGTTGTTGAAGCTGGGTAGTGTATACTGGTTGTTTGTAATGTTCTCTTTAATTTGTATGTGTTTGAAAAGTTCTTATATTAAAAACAAAAAAGAAAAGAAAAAGTCTTGTTGCCTGTTTATGAATGCTCTTTCCACCTCCAGCAGTTGTGGGTGAGTCAGAGCCTCGGTGCTGAGGGGGGAGCATTGGTCACTCATCTGCCAACTTTAGGGGCTCCCTGTTCTTTCCGGGTGTTACCGATGCCGTGAGGCATTTCCCTCCCTCTTCCTGCTAAGGGCTTATGCTCGCTGTTCTAGCCTGAGGCAAACACATTACCATCTACTTCTTGGCACTATTTGGTGGAGGAGAGGGACCTCCCAGATTGACGACCAGGATTAGGTTATTGTAATCCCCCATGGCTGCCCCACTTCTCCCTCCTTTTCCTCCTATCTGTTCCCTCTGTGTTTGGAGTGCACCAGGGGCCACTTCTACGCGTGCACCAGTCTCCCAGGAACATGACTTTTGGTGTAATTTGCTTTGTCAATTTGGTCTTCTCTGCTTTCTCTATTTCAAGGATTACTTAAAATTTCTGATCTGATGATAGCATGTTTTTTTGTAGTGTTATTATGGATCTGACATTACCTCCTCCCACTGCCAACCCTCCCCCAGCAACAAATATCTCACTTTTCTGTCATTTTTAGAGATGTTGATTGGAATGGAAAACTATTCATAAGCACTCAGTTGGCCATTTTGATTCCATACCTCCAAGTTTTTTTTTTGTTTGTTTTTTTTGTTTTGTTTTTTTGCGGTACGCGGGCCTCTCACTGTTGTGGCCTCTCCCGTTGCGGAGCACAGGCTCCGTACGCGCAGGCTCAGCAGCCATGGCTCACGGGCCCAGCCTCTCCACGGCATGTGGGATCCTCCCGGACCGGGACATGAACCCGTGTCCCCTGCATCGGCAGGCAGATTCTCAACCACTGTGCCACCAGGGAAGCCCCCCTGATGGGCCTTTTAATTTGAAGACTTGTGACTGTCTTCAGCTCTGGGAATTTTCAACTCTTTTTCAAAAAATTTCCAGTTTTGCTATCATATGCCTTTATTTATTCTGTTTAGGACTTTGTTGGCTGTCCTTTTGTGACTACAGTGGAATATCTATTAGGATTTTTCACTCTATGCTCTGTATCTCACCTTCTCTTTTCCATCTTCAACCTTTTGCTTCTCCATGCTACACTCTGGACATTTTATTCTTAAATATCTTTTGGTTCACTAATTCTTTACTGCTTTGTCTAATCTGCTGTTAAACCTGTCCTGAGTTAAGAACCTGAGTTCTTAATTTTGACCATTGTATTTTCAGTTCTAGAATTTCTATTTGATTGCTTTTCAAATCTGCAGTGTCACTTTTATAGTTTACAGATCTTGCCAACATTTTAAAGCTTATTTTTTTATCTCCTTGAACATAGTAAGCATTGTTGTGTTAGAGTCTATGCCATATCTATTAGAATCTGGAGTATCTCTGGGTCTGTTTCTGTTGTCTGTTATTTCTGTTGGTTCTTGATCAAGGAGTTTCATCCTTTTTGTGTGTCTAGTTATTCTCAATTGTGTCCTAAACATCTTATTTTTAAAACTTGTAGAAATAATTTGAGGCCTGAGATGATATTATCTTTATCATGAGACATGTTTTCATGGTTTCTGCATCCCATGAGTGTATTAGCCGTCTGGGATCACCTTAATCCAAGTATGTATTGACTGACATTTTTTAGCCTCCAAATGTTATAAAACTGGGCTGCAGTCTGTGTGAGGGCTTATTTGCTTCCAGTTTACCTTGATACTTAGGGTGCAGGTCTTCAGGGTCCCACTTCAAAGTAAGGGGAGAGGATATATTTTATCAGAGAACTGGGCTGACCTTGTTCTTTGATTGTTTTTTACTCCTCATTCCAGAGAGGCTGTCAATAGTGGACACATCCTCTAAGCCTTTTCTTCCAGATTGGCAAGTGTCCCCTCCATAAAGGCAGTGTGAGTGCCAGACTCACTTCCCTGGCTTCATTTCTTTTCCCAGATCTTGTTCCTTAAAGTAGAAGTCTCTCTCTCTCTCTCTCTCTCTGGTAAACTGAAAGAAGCTCTTCTTTACCAAAATGAGAATAAAATATCTCTATGAAACCTCTGTATGAAATGAGAACTCCCCCTGCATCTTAAGCAAGGGTTTCCAAACTGGCTGATTAAGAAAAGCACTTGAAGAGCTTTTAAAATGGCCCAACCCTGGGATGTATGTACTTCGGTGAGTGAAGACTTTCCCAGGATCTGCGACCACAAATGATTTTAAGGTAATTTCCAGATCCCCAGGGTCCATAGGTACTTTTTCCTCAGAAACCACCTGTGCTTAGATACTCCCTTTCACAGAGACCTTTTCCTACTAACAGCTACCTGGGTGGACACTGAAACCGATCAGAGTTCACAGCCTTTCTAGCTTTAGTAGTTTTAATATGTCCATGTAACTGAATTAAGGACAATCAGAATCCTACCTGGGATTTTTTTTTCAAGGGCCATCAGAAAAGATGTGTACCTTCCACTGTGGTTACTGAGGTGGGAGGACCTGAGTCTGGCATTGCTGGTGGCCATCTTGCCTTCTCTAAAGAAAACCTGTTTAAGAGAAGAAGAAAGGAAGAGAGAGAAATAGATTTCTGACAATAAAATGAAACTTAGGAATCTTGTGCTGGACACCAGTTGTATCCTTGGACTCCACAGTTAAGTGAGACAGTACATCCCATTTTTTTCTGCTTCAGCTAGTTTGAGTTGGGTTTGTATCACTGGCAACAGTGAATGCTCTGTCTCTCCATTCTAGAGAGACTGTTGTGACTAGGCAGGTTGCCAAGACAAGAACTTGGGTCCAGGAGAAGAAGGAGATATTTAGCTGGGATACCTGGGACATCTGGCCTGATATGACCAGAAGCACAATATTGAACTGGAAAGATACAAAATACAGTCACCGCATAGACCCACCATCTCTACCTTGTACTCATAAAAGACATCACTAATCAATCACAGCATTCTTTCCTACCAAGTCAGGACAAGTAATTGCAATCTTACTTTTAACACTGAGTGCCAGGCAACCACTATTATTGATTTGAATTTGTGTGTACTTCCGATCCTGGATTTAACGCCTGGAGACTGAGATGCATTTGTACAAGAACTGGGCTTGAACTTGGGATTTCTTCCTTGTGGATGCTTTCAGAGTATGCCTGGTCAATTATTATTATTAAAAATATTATGAATATGAATAATGATAAATTATTGAGCTTTCTTTTTAGTTTTTTAATTTTTTTGTTTTTGTTTTTGTTTTGGTACGCAGGCCTCCCACTGCTGTGGCCTCTCCCATTGCGGAGCACAGGCTCCGGACGCGCAGGCTCAGCAGCCATGGCTCACGGACCCAGCCGCTCCGCGGCATATGGGATCTTCCCGGACCGGGGCACGAACCCGCGTCCCCTGTATCAGCAGGCGGACCCCCAACCACTGTGCCACCAGGGAAGCCCTCTTTTTATATTCTTAAAATATTCTACATGTAACTGTAAATCTGGTTCCTGAATCCATGTCTTTCCACTGGTATCTTTGTTTCTTTTAGTTGTTCCAGAGTAATGATATTTTCGGTTGGTTTTGAGTGTTGTCAAGCACTGCTTTTGGGAATTGTCTCTGTCATTTACAGAGAAAGTCCATGAGATCTTGAAGCTGACACAATGGTATATCACTTGGCAGTTACAGATCCTCCTTCTGCAGTTGCACAATGCTTCCTTTTGCTAACCACCTTAATTTCTTGCCCTTATCAATCTGAAAATCAATGATAATTGTCTATTATGTGGATTTTCATTTAATCTTTTATGTTTAAGTTCAACCATTTCCCCATAACCAAGCAAGCAGATGTCCTACTCAGCAGATTCAATTGCAATTGCTAAGAGCATTTGTAACAGAGTTCCATGGGCTTTAGCAACAAGTCAGGACAGCCAAATATCATTCAAACCTCTACCTATTTCTAACCCTTCTTAAAATCTATTACATCTTACAGAAGAAATGTCAATTGTGTTATTGTTGTAGAAATAGTAGCTGTTTTGTCTCAGGATTCTAACTGACCCACAGATTAAATTTAAGATGTCTTAGGACAAATATAAAATTCATCCAGTGCTTTAAAAAATGATGGTATATCAGAAAGATCACCATAAAATGTCCAGTGATAGAGTTGAAAGTGCATTCACTTTGGCTAATTATGACTCATTATCATCAACCTCTGTTTTAATAGCTAACATTTATTTAGCATTTACTCGTGCCAGACACCGTACCAGGGCTTTATTTGCATTATTACATTTAATCCTCACGTAAGAAGTATGTACTTTTACTCTCCCTATTTTACAAATGGGGTGCCTGAGATATGGAGAGATTAGGTAACTTACTCAGTGTTACAACTATTAATAAATTAATGTAGATCTGCATTCAAACCTAAATTTGTATGAGTCTGGAGTCTGTGAATGAAATGTGACTATAAAGACTTGCATATATATTCATTAGGATCAGACACAAGTAACAGAAAAACTCAAAATGGCAGCAGGTTAGTTTATCCATTTTCCTTGTGTTTAACGGGCCTGGAGAGAGTCAGTCCAGAGCTGGTAAAGCATTCCATGGTGTTAGGGACTCAGGCTTATCTTGTTGCTCTGCCAATGTGTGGCTTCTATTCCTGAAATCACCTTATGGATCAAAATGGCTGCTGGAGCACCAGTCATCACATCTACATTCTAGAAAGTAGGAATTCACACACCAGTGGTATTTCATGCTTTTGCTTTGAAGTTAGTCATAAGGTCATACTTAGCTTCAAGGAAATCTAGAAAATGTAGTCTCCATTCTGGGCAGCCATGTGTCCAGCTAAAACTCAGGAAGAAGAAAGAATAAATATGGGGAGTAGCTTAAATAACCGTTTTTGCTAATGTCATATTTTCAGCTGCTTCCCCATAATTCGTGTGAATGCAAGAATTTTATATTTTTGCATCCAAAAATATTCAGATTATTAAAAAAATCAACTCAGAAAACTTCATTAAAATGTTGCTTATTATTATACATTCAGACATTTCACAAAACAAATTAGTGCTCCAAATCTAACATGACATAAAGCAAAAGTTTGACATTATCATTTGTCTACTACACAGGGAGGGGTCAGTCCTGCCTTTAATACTAACATGAGAAGGGGTTCTGCTATTGAGGAATATATACATTTTAAAAAATTTTATTGAAGTATAGTTGATTTACAAAGTTGTGTTAGTTTCTGGTGTGTAGTAAAGTGATTCATATTCTTTCTATAATGTTTTATTACAGGATATTGAATATAGTTCCCTGTGCTATACAATAGAACCTTGTTACTTATCTATTTTATATACAGTAGTTTGTATCTGCTAATCCCAAACTCCTAATTTATCCCTTCCCCACCCCCTTTCCCCTTTGGTAACCATAAGTTTGTTTTCTATGTCTGTGAGTCTATTTCTGTTTTGTAAGTAAGTTCATTTGTATCATATTTTAGATTCCATAGATAAGTGGTATCATATGATATTTGTCTTTCTCTTTCTGACTTACTTCACTTAGTATGATCATCTCTAGGTCCATCCATGTTGCTGCAAATGGCATTATTTCATTCTTTCTTTATGGCTGAGTAGTATTGCATTGTATATATATACCACATCTTTACCCATTCATCTGTCAATGGACATTTAGATTGCTTCCATGTATTTTTTCGAATTAGAGTTTTTTCTGGATATATGCCCAGGAGTGGGATGTGAATTGTATGGCAACACTATTTTGAGTTTTTTAAGGACCCTCCATACTGTTCTCCATGGTGGCTGCATCAGTTTACATTCCCACCAACAGAGTAGGAGGGTTCCCTTTTCTATTTTTTTGGCTGCGCCACACGGCACATGGGATTTTCTCCGACCAGGGATTGAACCTGTGCCCCTGCATTGGGAGCACAGAGTCTTAACCACTGTATTGACAGGAAAGTCCCTCCCTTTTCTGTTGAAGAATATTTTAACAGGCATGCTTTCAGGCTTCCTCTGTTATTATTATTATTTTTTCCTGCTTAACCATTGATTAGAAGCCATGAGAAAAAACTGTTCCTAGTTGCTCACTCTTTCCTTTATAATGTGCCAAAATCTGAGCTGGAATGTGTATTTCTGTGAACATTCATTCATTCAATAAAAAATTCCAGGTACTGTGCTGGGCGTCTCATTAGCAGCACTAATACTAGTTTAATTTTGTGCTCTTGTTTACTTGTCAAAGATTTTACATGCCTGCCATCTGCTTTGATCCACGTATCTGGGAATATAAACGTACATAATCACAGAAGTCCTGGAGCAATGATCAAACTATTTTTCACTTGACAAAGTACTTATTAAGCTCTCACTATTCTCAACAGTGCTTAGACGTGCAGAGAGGAGATCCAGTAAATGACACCTCTTCACAATGCCCGAGTTCAGAACTAATTCAGAGACAAAGTAAGGGAGTAGGGCAGATGAGGATGAAAATGTCATCTTTATGACTGATAAAGCCTACGTTAGTGTGACACTGCTGGGCTTCCTAATATTGGACCCTCGAGCTCAGTGGGCTTTACACCCAGTCTCAGGCAATGCTAATGGCCATAGGCGGTCAACACAGGACCTTGTAAAACCTGTGGGACTAAGGAACAATAGATTGGCCTGAGACTTGCTCTACCTCCTAGAGGAAGGCTGAGGTTATACCATGAGGTGTACCTCCTCCTGAAGGAGACGTCAGGAGTGAAGAATAAGCTTCCGCCATCTGTCTCTGCCCCATAGCGATCAACTCAGAACCACCAGGAAGTGCCCCAGGATCTACAGAGGAACTGCTTTCTGTCTCTCCAGCTTTTCCCTTCACCATCCTCCATATCCTCTGATGGAGGCAGAGGCTTCCTAGAGGCTGAAGTCCCCTCTTTCGCCTCCAGGTACATCAGCTCCGTGGCTGTCTCTGTTGGTCAGCTGACCAATCCCCTTCTACCATCTTTCTCCCTGGTCATCTTTCATTGAAAGGTGTCCACAGGACATTTTTGGTTTGGGATACTGAGATGCAAGTGGAAGTTCTTGGGGAAGCTGCTGTTCCTAATCTACAAGGCAGGGCCGTTCTAAAGGAGAAACATTTTTTGGCCTTTCATTCTTCCTTCATCTTCCTGCCTAGAATGTGAAGATGGGGTCCAGAGGAACAATGAGAAAACATCTCATAAAAGGATGAAAAAAGGCCCCCTGCTAAGAACGTGGAGCAGAGCTGGAAAGCACTTGGATCCCTGACAACACCGTGGAATGCCTTCATAGGATCTGGACCAGTTATCTCAAAGATCCCCAAATGATGTGTGACCCACACTGTGTGCTACGGTCTGAATGTTTATGTCCCCCCAAAATTCATATGTTGAATCCTAGTCCCTCAAGGTGATGGTATTAAGAGGTGTGGACTTTGGGAGGTGATTGAGTCATAAGGGCAGAACCCTCATGAATGGGATTAGTGCCCTTATAAAAGAGGCCTAGACAAACCTTAAAGATGGCGGAAGAGTAAGACTTGGAGATCACCTTCCTCCCCACAAATACATCAGAAATACATCTACACGTTGAACAACTCCTACAGAACACCTACTGAATGCTGGCAGAAGACCTCAGACCTCCCAAAAGGCAAGAAACTCCCCACATACCTGGGTAGGGCAAAAGAAAAAATAAAAAACAGAGACAAAAGAATAGGGACGGGACCTGCACCAGTGGGAGGGAGCCGTGAAGGAGGAAAGGTTTCCACACACTAGGAAGCTCCTTCACTGGTGGAGACTGCGGGTGGCGGAGGGGGGAAGCTTCGGAGCCACGGAGGACAGCGCAGCAACAGGGGTTCGGAGGGCAAAGTGGAGAGATTCCTGCACAGAGGATCGGTGCCGACCAGCACTCACCAGACAGAGAGGCTTGTCTGCTCACCGCCGGGGCGGGAGGGGCTGGGAGTTGAGGCTCGGGCTTCGGTCGGAGCGCAGGGAGAGGACTGGGTTTGGCGGCGTGAACACAGCCTGAAGGGGGCTAGTGCAACACAGCTAGCTGGGAGGGAATCCGGGAAAACATCTGGACCTGCTGAAGAGGCAAGAGACGATTGTTTCGGGGTGCGAGAGGAGAGGGGATTCACAGCACTGCCTAAACGAGCTCCAGAGACGGGCACGAGCCGCGGCTATCAGCGTGGACCCCAGAGACGGGCATGAGACGCTAAGGCTGCTGCAGCCACCAAGAAGCCTGTGAGCAAGCACAGGTCACTATCCACAACCCCGTCCCAGGAGCCTGTGCAGCCCGCCACTGCCAGGGTCCCGGGATGCAGGGACAACTTCCCCGGGAGAACGCACGGCGCGCCTCAGGCTGGGGCAACATCACGCCGGCCTCTGCCGCCACAGGCTCGCCCCGCATCCGTACCCCTCCCTCCCCCCAGCCTGAGTGAGCCAGAGCCCCCGAATCAGCTGCTCCTTTAACCCCGTCCTGTCTAAGCGAAGAACAGACGCCCTCAGGCGACCTACACGCAGAGGCAGGTCCAAATCCAAAGCTGAACCCCGGGAGCTGTGCGAACAAAGAAGAGAAAGGGAAATCTCTCCCAGCAGCCTCAGAAGCAGCGGATTAAAGCTCCACAGTCAACTTGATGTTCCCTGCATCTGTGGAATACATGAATAGACAATGAATCATCCCAAATTGAGGAGGTAGACTTTGGGAGCAATGATATATATATTTTTTCCTTTTTCTCTTTTTGTGAGTGTGTATGTGTATGCTTCTGTGTGTGATTTTGTCTGTATAGCTTTGCTTTTATGATTTGTCCTAGGGTTCTGTCTTTTCGTTTTTTTTTTTAGTATAGTTTTTAGTGCTTGTTATCATTGGTGGATTTGATTTTTGGTTTGGCTGTTCTCTACTTTCTTTCTTTTTTTTTTTTTTAGCAGTACGCAGGCCTCTCACTGCTGTGGCCTCTCCCGCTGCGGAGCACAGGCTCCAGATGCACAGGTCCAGCGGCCACGGCCCATGGGCCCAGCCGCTCCATGGCATGTGGGATCCCCCCAGACCGGGGCACGAACCCACATCCCCTGCATTGGCAGGTGGACTCCCAACCACTGCACCACCAGGGAATCCCCTTTCTTTCTTTTTTAAATTACTTTAAAATATTTCTTATTTTCAATAATTATTTTTTATTTTAACCAATTTATTTTATTTAATATTTTCTTTCTTTCTTTCTTTTTCTCTCCCTTTCCTTGTGAGCCATGTGGCTGACAGGGTCTTGGTGCTCCAGTCGGTTGTCAGGCCTGTGCCTCTAAGGTGGGAGAGCCAAGTTCAGAACATTAGTCCACCAGAGACCACCTGGCTCCATGTAATATCAAACAGCAAAAGCTCTCCCAGAGATCTCCATCTCAATGCTAAGGCCCACCTCCACTCAACCACCAGCAAGCTCCAGTGCTGGACACCCTATGCCAAACAACTAGCAAGACAGGAACACAACCCCACCCATTAGCAGAGAGGCTGACTAAAATCATAATAAGGTCACAGACACCCCAAAACACACCACTGGATGCAGTCCAGGCCACCGGAAAGACAAGATCCAGCCTCATCCACCAGAACACAGGCACGAGTTCCCTCCACCAGGAAGCCTACACAACACACTGAACCAACCTTAGCCACTGGGGGCAGACACCAAAAAACAATGGGAACTATGAACCTGCAGCCTGCAAAAAGGAGACCCCAAACACAGTAAGTTAAGCAAAATGAGAAGACAGAGAAACACACAGCAGATGAAGTAGAAACGTAAAAGCTCATCAGACCAAACAAATGAAGAGGAAATAGGCAGTCTACCTGAAAAAGAATTCAGAGTAATGATAGTCAACATGATCCAAAATCTTGGAAATAGAATGGAGAAAATACAAGAAACATTTAACAAGGATCTAGAAGAACTAAAGAGCAAACAAACAATGATGAACAACACAATAAATGAAATTAAAAATTCTCTAGAAGGAATCAATAGCAAAATAACTGAGGCAGAAGAACGGATAAGTGACCTGGAAGATAAAATAATGGAAATAACTACTGCACAGCAGAATAAAGAAAAAAGAATGAAAAGAATTGAGAACAGTCTCAGAGACCTCTGGGACAAGATTAAACTCACCAACATTTGAGTTATAGGGGTCCCAAAAGAAGAAGAGAAAAAGAAAGGGACTGAGAAAATATCTGAAGTGATCACAGTTGAAAACTTCCCTAATATGGGAAAGGAAATAGTTAATCAAGTCCAGGAAGCACAGAGAGTCCCATACAGGATAAATCCAAGGAGAAACACACCAAGACACATATGAATCAAACTATCAAAAATTAAATACAGAGAAAAAATATTAAAAGCAGCAAGGGAAAAACAACAAATAACATACAAGGGAATCCCCATAAGGTTAACAGATGATCTTTCAGCAGAAACTCAGAAAGCCAGAAGGGAGTGGCAGGACATATTTAAAGTGATGAAAGGGAAAAACCTACAACCAAGATTACTCTACCCAAAAAGGATCTCATTCAGATTTGACAAAGAAATTAAAACCTTTGCAGACAAGCAAAACTAAGAGAATTCAGCACCACCAAGCCAGATTTACAACAAATGCTAAATGAACTTCTCTAGGCAGGAAACACAAGAGAAGGAAAAGACCTACAATAACAAACCCAAAACAATTAGGAAAATGGTAATAGGAACATACATATCGATAATTACCTTAAATGTAAATGGATTAAATGCTCCAACCAAAAGACATAGACTGGCTGAATGGATACAAAAACAAGACCCATATATATGCTGTCTACAAGAGATCCACTTCAGACCTAGGGACACATACAGACTGAAAGTGAGGGGATGGAAAAAGATGTTCCATGCAAATGGAAATCAAAAGAAAGCTGGAGTAGCAATTCTCATATCAGACAAAATAGACTTTAAAATAAAGACTATTACAAGAGACAAAGAAGGACACAACATAATGATGAAGGGATCAATCCAAGAAGAAGATATAACAATTGTAAAGATTTATGAACCCAACATAGGAGCACCTCAATACATAAGGCAAATGTTAACAGCCATAAAAGGGGAAATCGACAGTAACACAATCATATTGGGGGACTTTAACACCCCACATTCACCAATGGACAGATCATCCCAAATGAAAATAAATAAGGAAACACAAGCTTTAAATGATACATTAAACAAGATGGACTTAATTGATATTTATAGGACATTCCATCCAAAAACAACAGAATACTTTCTTCTCAAGTGCTCATGGAACATTCTCCAGGATAGATCATATCTTGGGTCACAAATCAAGCCTTGGTAAATTTAAGAAAATTGAAATCTTATCAAGTATCTGTTCTGACCACAACGCTATGTAAAGATGTTTAAAAAAAAAAAAAAAAAAAAAGATGCCTAGAGAGCTCTCTTGCCCCTTCCACTACGTGGACATAGCAAAAAGACAGCCATCTATGAACCAGGAAGCTTTCTCTCACCAGCCTCTAAATCTTGGGGTTTCCAGCCTCCAGAACTGTGAGAAATAAGTTTCTGTTGTTTATAAGCCACTCAGTCTAGGTATTCTGTCATAGCAGCCCAAATGAACTAAGACACTGTGTATCAGAAACTTAGGAATCCTGAATTTTGGTTATAAGGAGCTATACTTAATTTTTAAAATATTCTTTTGGAGACACGTATTTAACTGGACATGTCCTGACATTTAAAGCAAATCAATGCTTTTGGAGTTAAATATTCTTTAACTATATATTTTTTTATTTTTTTAACATCTTTATTGGAGTATAATTGCTTTACAATGGTGTGTTAGTTTCTGCTTTATAACAAAGTGAATCAGCTATACGTACACGTATATCCCCATATCTCCTCCCTCTTGCGTCTTCCTCCCACCCTCCCTATCTAACTTTATTTTTTGAAGTATGTATTTATACAGCTTAAATGTCAAATTGGGTTGCGGATGCATAGGCTGGAAGACTGAGAACAATGAAGAAAGGACCTCTACATCCAGCACCTCAATATTCCTAATGTCCAAGCTAGAGGGGAACTTGGGGAACTTTTGGTCTATAGGGTCTCAGACTGTTTTACCAGGGTCCTTGGACTTCCCCGGTGGTGCTTCTGGGGCTGCCTTGGGGGGATGAGAGGAAGCTGAGTAGATGGGCTCCAGCCCTGACCCTCAGTTAACCAGAACATCTCCACTTTCATCTGTGCTCTCCACTGGGATTCCTTGTAAAATTAATTCAGGAGAAAAAGGTGGAGAAGGTTTATATTGTCAAACCCAGTTTAAAATTACTCGTATAGTCAAAATTAAGTTTAAAAACCACTTATTTTCCCCAACATCCTTATTTTATAAATAAGGAAGCTGACACCCAGCAAAGTTCAAATGACTTGATCAAGTGGCAGACTACAACTGAGTTCCCCAATACCCTCCCTTCCGGTTACCAGTATATTGTTATCCCTGAATTAATGCTCAGTTTCCACAGATTATGAAAGGGGGAGTTTCCTCCAAAAACGTTAATCCCTGCAAGGTTGGATTTCTTTGGAACAGCTAAACGTGCAGGAACCTCACACGAGGAAAGCCTTAGGGTTGTAAACCCTTGTCACAGAGGGGAAGGACTTAATGCAACTGAAGATCCCAGAGGTAGATGGACTTTAGGTTCCGTTTGATCAGGGTTCTCATCCTGTAAGCTCTGCTCTCTTCCACGGGTTAAATTCAGCCTGACTCCCCATGTGATAGTTGTCTGAAGGGACAAGCATGAGAATCCTGAAATCATGAAGTAATCCCGGCCTTTGCTCTGACTGGCCCATCTATGAACCAGTAACCATAGCAAGCTGACAGTTACCTTGCATTGTGGGTATCTGGCACCCAGGGTTCTCTTGATCATGCTTGTGCTTATTCACAGTTTAAAAGTACCTCTTTAATTCAGTTATCTTCTATGATCTAGTGATAAATCTCCTTATTTTTTTCCATTCCTCCTTTTCTGCTAAAGCATTACCTGAGGTATTTTTTTTCCCTAGTGTCTCGTGAGTTAGAGTCCCATATTGTGTCCCTTTAGTGCCGGCTTCATGTTTGACATTGTCCGACCTGAAAATCAGGATGGAATTGCTCAGCGTTTGCAGCTTCTCCATTAAAGTGATCTGGAGAGTGTTCTGTTCATCTTTCCTAACAGATGGGGTTGAGTTTATATTCCCTGTGCAGCATTTCATGAGTATCTTCTCTTTGGAGAGGACTGTGGCATTGTGAGGCTGGGAGAAACATGGCAAGCACCACAGTGAGCTGAGGTTGTTCAGGAGAACTCATGTGCCCAGATCTCTCTAGCTTCAAACACTGTGTTTGCAGCCACACTGCCCCACTTCCCCAGCCAGGAGTGGGGACGTGGGATTAGGGCTGTGGGATGTGCCCCAGACTCAACTTTTGGGACATCCCTACGCTTTCTATTTTGTCTGGATTAGCAGCTAGTCTCTTAAATCAAAATGACCTGTGTCTTTGTTCCTAAGGATAATGAAAAAGGATAAAGCTGGCTTGGGGGAGAGGAGCCCTAAAGCATGAGTGAGGTATGATGGGGGGCTTGGAGAAAGGGATGCGAGTGAGGCCCCACCAAAGGATTTGGGAGCGGAAGACCTGGGTTCTTGACAGAGTTCTTGCTCCTGCGGGTGTGTAATGGGAGGATAAGGGAGACAGCTGGGAGCTCTTTGGGGATTTTGAGGAATATCTCAGTCAAAACACTACCCAGTTGTAATTTCATTTGCAGAAGATTGAACTAAACACATAAATCAAAAGAAAAAGATGCCATAAAAACAACAATTTTTTTTTTTTTTTTGTGGTACGCGGGCCTCTCACCGTTGTGGCCTCTCCCATTGCAGAGCACAGGCTCTGGACGCGCAGGCCCAGCGGCCATGGCTCACAGGCCCAGCTGCTCCGCGGCACATGGGATCCTCCCGGACCGGGACACGAACCCGCGTCCCCTGCATCGGCAGGCAGACTCTCAACCACTGCGCCATCAGGGAAGCTCCAAAAACAACAATTTTTATGGCAGTGTCTGTATAACTGTATTTGCTGGAATAGTAAAAAAATGAAAAGTGTTTTGAATATCCAAGGACAGAGAAACTATAAAATAAACCAAGATACCAGTACTGTGAAATATTACATATCCGTTGTAAGAAACACATACCATGAATCTTTAGAAATGTGTGGCCAGTACTGGAGTCATTTACCCACAGGTGGCTGTCTAAATTTGCATTTAATGAATTAAAATTAAATAAGGTAAGAATTCAGTTCCTCGGTTACACTAGTCCCACTTCAAGTGCTTAAGAGTCACAGGTGGCTAGTGGCTACCGTCAAAGTGCAGGTATGGGGCATTCTCATTATTGCAGAAGTTCTGCTGGACAGTGATGTTCTAGAAAGCTGGAAAGATGTTTACACGTGACTGTTCAAATGAAACAAAAGTAGCATGAGAAGCGCAGCCACAGATTACATTAATATAAAAATCATATACGTGCCTGAACATGGATTAATCAAGACAAGGAAGCATTAAAATTATTTCCACAAGGGAAATAAATACACCAGGTGGATTTAAACGTTACCTTTTAGAGTGGTCTAGAGTTCAACTACTAATACATGAAATTATTATGTGTTATAATAATTCGGGAAGCCAATTGTACCTGCTGCTCCTGGGCTAGACATTGAGAAGTTGTGGAGGCACCAGGACATGGGAGAGTAAGATTCTGATGCTGGCTCTGCAACTGAAACAGCTCTGTGACGTCATGGAAGTCACTGCAAGTCTCCTGGCCTCTTTTGTCGGTTGGTGTCTAAGGTGTCTTCCCGCTTAAAGGAATGGTTGTGTTTGTCTTCACGGAGGGCGGGTGTTCAAGGGACCCATTATGTTCCTCCCTGGGAGGCTGTAGGAATGGAGAGATGGCGGCAAGTTATCAGGAAGTGAGGGAGTTCGCCAGAGTCTGGGGATAACCATGGATCCCAGGGACAAAGGGGGAGAAGTTGAAGGGATTCCTAAGGATGGAGAAGTTGGTCAGTGAGAAGATGGGGGATTTGTATTCCAGGCACTAAAGACCTATAAGAAAAATTGCATCTGTTTTTATTACATGTTAGAGATTACTTTGATCAGAACCTAAGTAAAACTGCAAACTCAGCTGAGAAAATCCCAGTTCTGTCTGGTTCCAGAAACTCTACCCCCTCTTTTTCCGGCCAGCTCTCTAGTTACAAGTGGTTCACCAAAACCCTTCATTGGCTCGTTAACAACACTCCAGGGTAGGGCAGTTCTTTCATTTGTTCAAGTATTTCTCTGATGTCAGATCATAAAATCATACTTCTTGAAAATCATTTATTCTTGATATTTCCTCCCTGAATTGATTTTACAGTTATAGCATTTTATCTAAATCATTTTACACTTCTTTTTAAAGTTTGAAAGTATGTAGTGTGTCATCGCATTTCCCTCCTTGTGTATTTTCCTATTAAACATCACATGGAGAAATGCTGCTACTAAGTAAGTGATGTTATCATCCACCTTTATGAGTTTTGATGTATAATAACTACACATTCACATGCCTTTGAGATGCATCATTTATACTATGGTGTGCTTTACTGTTTATACTTTTATTGTACATTTAAACAAAGCAAACTGAATCTGTACCTTTAAAACCCTTTAATGGTGCAAAAAGTACACGTGAGTTGGTGTATATATATGTGTGTGACCTACACATTCATTGAATAATGAGCCACTTACTATATGCCATGCTCTGTGGGAGATCGAAGTTGAAAATAGTCCTGTCTGCCAAGGAGCTGATAATCAAACAGACATATGCTTCGATCATTTCTTTTTTAAATTTTTTTAAAATTTAAATTAAAAAGTGTTTTGCATTTATTTATTTTGCTTTGATCATTTCTGAACAGCCCCCAAATTAAAAAAAAAAATTGGGTCCCCCCAGTTTTTTTAAAGCTGATGTTTCAGAACCCAAAAGGCTTTTTCCTTATCAAAATTATACACGTTTGGGCTTCCCTGGTGGCGCAGTGGTGAGAGTCCGCCTGCCGATGCAGGGGACACGGGTTCGTGCCCTGGTCCGGGAAGATCCCACATGCCGCGGAGCGGCTGGGCCCGTGAGCAGTCGCTGCTGGGCCTGCGCGTCCAGAGCCTGTGCTCTGCAACGGGAGAGGCCACAACAGTGAGAGGCCCGCGTACCGAAAAAAAAAAAAAATTATACACGTTTAATAGTTTTCAATTTGTCTTCCCCAAATGACTGAATGCATTCTGTACCCTGAGTGAGTATAACTATATTTGGTGTAATTCAATTTACCAATATGTTTATTGCCTACCTTGTGAGGAGCTAGAAGACAAAGATGAGTAAGACATATTTCTTGCTCTCAAGCAGCTGATATTTTGGTAGGGAAAGCAAACCAGTGAGCACATAAGTTCCAATAGACACAATGGTGTTAAGTAGGTCCGGGAAACTTCATGGAGTGCACTGATTGCCAGCCTACCAAGTTCATGGACACCATTGCTTAGGTACAAAACAGGAGGCTTTGAACACATTTTCTACTGTGAGGACCCTGATGGTAGAAGAGGGAGGATGTGCCTTTCCTACTCTTCCAGTCTGCTGATGAGGCTGTGGAGAAGCGTGAGCTCCAAGGTAGTAGGATCCCAGCCCACAGCAAAGGTCGAAGCACCTATCAAACCAGGACTTCCTGCCAGTGCCACTGTGCAGGCTAACTTCCTGTTTCATCAGGAACCAGGAAGGACCCCTGGTTTTCTTCCACTGACAGCACCGTTGATTTCTTTCCTTTCCTGGCCCACTGTGCAGCGAAGAGTAGCCTAAGAAACCCATAAGAGCTTCTCACTACTTTTAGGATAAAATCCAACCTTGCTTCAGGGCTGGTCTTCTTCTACCTCTCCATCTTCCCCCAGCCACACCCCATCATGTTCTCTTTACTACAGCCGTGCTGCACTCCCCACGGTTCCTCCGGCACTCCACACTTTCCAGTCTTTCCTCCAATCTCTTATCTGTACTCTTCCTTTGGCCTCAAGACTTTCCCTTCTACTCCTGGACTGGCTGAAGCCTAGTCATTCATCCATCCTGAGCTTACATGTCACCTCCTTAGAAAGCTCTTCGTTGACCCTCGATGAGGGATGATTACTCTTTACACTCCTTTCTTCCGTGCACTCCAGAGGGAGGGTACAGACCACGTGTCTGGCTGCCCACTGCAGGGCCCAGCCCATCATTCCGGGTCTCTCTGAACCTTCACCACCACCTCTAGTAGCCAGTGGCTGCCTTCACTACCTTTGACCAACTGTGGAGAAGGCAGCTCTTTGGAGGAAGGAGTGTGGGAATGTGGATTCCAGCAGAGAGGGGTCTGGAGCTCTTGACCATTTTAAGAAGCTAATTTCTTATCATCCTATTGGTCCAGAGGCCCAGCTCCAGGTCTGGCTATGCTGATCACTCGCTGTGTGACCTTAATGATTTCTTGCCTCCAGACCTCAGCTTCCTTATGTGTAAAGCCAGAGGTGGATAAAGGTTTCACATCCCCTCCCACCTATCTTTCTAGTACCCCAGGTCTCCACCAAAAGACATTCCCTTCCCTGGCCCTGGAGTTTGGAACTCACATCCTGATCTCATCCTCTGGGTTCTTCCTCATCAGATCCCCATTTACCACTTCTTGACCCTCCATTCTTTCTTGGACGGGCTGTTGTCTCTGTCCCTGTGTCCTACTGAATACTCTCCCCTCCTCTCCACACTTTCTTGATGTAACTGCCTAATGCCTACTCTTCCTTCAAGAAGTTAAATTCCACCCTGCCCAGAGCTCTTTTCAGCTTCAACCTCTACTCCACATTCTACCTAGTCCTGCACTGACTCCCATGTGTTCTCACAGCCAGTGCTTTCCACCGTTCCAGCTCTCATCACACTGTATCATTGCTGTCTATTTCCTTGTTAGTTTCCTTCGGTAGTCCCAGAGTTCTTTGAGGGACCAGACCGTGCCTCTTTAACATCTGGAACAGTCAGTGGGACACAGTGGCACACACAGTTCAATCAATGTTTGTAGAATGAATGAATGAATGGAACAATGAAGGAAGGAATGAGACCTCATTATCACCCATTTGTCTTTTAGAAAGCAGTATTGCACTTACCTGGGCCTCCTGGAAACACACTGTCTTGATGACGGAGGGCCAAGTGGTGGAGGTTTGGGCTGGTGGGGCAAAGAGGTCTCTCTGCCACTCAGCTGGCCCTTCTGCTTGGCCTAGACCCAGCTGGTCCAGCTCGTAGCACAATTGTGGGGAGTAGCAACAGGAGGCACCAGGAAGCTCCTCGCCCACATTTACTGGACGTTCTCACCCTGTCTTAATGGTATTGGCAGTAGGAAGGAAGGAATGGGAGCAATTATCCCCACTCATTGTAGCTTCTGCCAGGTTGGCACAATTCCTTCCTCAGAGGTACCTAGGAATGTACATTAGAGACATGATCCTCAGGCTTGGCGAGGAGAGCGATGTAGCTGATGGAAGTCATGTATTCAACAAACACTCATGGGGCAGGCACTGTGCTGGTGCTGGCACAGGTACGTGAGAACCAGACATAACACCTGGCCTTGAGAAACTAATAGTCTGCTGGGGGAGCCAGACAGGGAACATTCCACTACAGTGGAAGGGCTATTAGGTAGCCTTTTTTTTTTCCTCCTTAGGATATAAACAGCTAAAAATCCCAAATCCCTGCTTTTATGGAAATGGAAATGTCAAGCCAATATTCGGAATGTTTTAATTAATCAAGCCCTTCTATATACATGATCTTTAGCCCTCACAGAAACCTCATGAGTTAAGTGTAATTGTCCTCTTTTCAGGTAAGAAAACTGAGGCTTAGAGAAGTTAAGCAATTTGCTTGCAGTTACCTAGTGTTTAGGGGTGTCTTGGGATCAGTACCATTTAGATCATTCTCCTAATTCTACTCCTGGATGTTCCACCCTCCAAAAGCCCTGGTGCTCAGGAAGAAGTGCCTAAGGCACTGCTAAGTACCCGAGGCGCTTTTGAAATGATCAAGAAGTTATTAGATTCAATATATTTAAGTCATAAGTATGTATTGTATTTTCTTGAAAATCTGAAACCCGTAGAGGGCACATGACATAAATAAGAGCAGGTCTGGGCATAAGGGTGGGAAGCTCCAGCCTAGGGTGGGGGACTGGTTGGGAGGGAGGTGAGACAAGCTGCAGGGCTCCTCGGGGTACAGGGAGTGACTTGGGTGCTACTCTGGCTGCAGAGGCCAGGCTGGGAGAGGAGGCCAGATGGCCCCGGCATAATGGGGTCAAAGGGCAGTGCATGCTCCAGCCAAGGCTAGACTAGTGTTGGCACCAACTGGCATCGGCGAGCATAGTCCAGCAATTGGGAGTCAGCCAGACTATGGCCCAGAGCATAGGAGCCAGAGTGTGATGGCCGAGGTCAAGACCAAATCTGAAAACAGACCCGTCTGACCCTCCTCCCCAGCATAGGGTTGACAGCAGTGCTCCGAGGAGCTCCAGGACACCCAGGGTGCAACTCTGCTTGACTCTGTGACTGAGTTATTAGGTCCCTGGTATTTCTGAGGCCACTGACTTCTTGCCCCAGTCAGAAACAGAGGCATGTCTGGGCCTGCAAGTAGATGGAGCCAATAGGAGAACTAGCCCAGGGCAGGCAAAGGCCAGGGAAAGGAGGAAGGGCCTGGTGGTAAATGTGGTAACTTGCCATCAAGTGGAAGAGTAAATTACTCAGAAGACCACATTCCTCAACCATTCTGAAATGAGTTTACTGTATTTCCAGATAAAAATAAAACTTTCAGAGCTGATACTTAGACACTTGAGTCAAGGTTGGTTTGTTTTTTTCTACAGTTTCAATATAATTCAGCACTTTCACTTTGCGAAGACAGAGCTGAACTTTATGTGGTCTGCAGAATGCTGATTCAACACCGGGGTAACCAGTGGTGCAATCATGACATGAAACAAGACTGGTGGTTGTCAGGGTTTTTAAATCTCCTGACTCGGGTTATCCCACGATCTCTTGACACTCTGCCTTTATCAGAAACAAGAGCCCTTGCTGAAGCAGAGGGCTGGGTGTGGTAACATGCTTTCGAAACCATTTTTAAAAGGATTTTGTTGTATTTTATAAGGGGCAGAGTAGAGTGCTGATTTAGCACAGGTCTTTCCTCCTTTCCTATGGTAGTTGGCAGCTGAAGGGCTGATGAAAAAAGAAAAGGGGAAGGAAGAGGAGAGAGAAGATGGGGAAGAGGAAGGGCCAGCAAGGAAGGCTCACTTTTCCTTCCTTGGAAATACCGTGTTCATTTCCAAACTGTAACTTGAGATTCTCCTGGAAAAGAAGGCGGCTTGGGTTCTTCTAAATGCTTGCTTGTATGATTTTTCTCTGGTTTGATTTTATGGTTCCTCTGGAATCAAACTGGGAATTGAATTATTCCTCCGGTGAAAAACATAGACAAAAGTTCCACCGTCTTCTCCAAAACACAGTGCAGCACCCACCCCCTTACCCCTACCATACCGCAAAGCAACAAATTGACGTGTTCGACATACTTATCGTAAATCAAATCTGCTGTGCACACCAGTAAATAGTGCCAGTAAGCCAGGTGTAACCGATTCAGATTTTTCAGCCTTGACTTCCAGTGGCGAGAACAAGTAAGTGCTGACAGAGAGCAAAAGGACGAGGCGCGGGTGCCGCGCACGTGCCCTTTCAGAAGACGGGGTGCGCCGCCGGAGTCTGGGATGAGGGGAGCCTGGAATCAAGGCTGACACAGTGCTCTTCAGGGACAGGCTCAGCAGAAGCCAGATTGGGTCACGTGGCCTCAGGGGCTCCTGGTAGTTTCTCTGCATTTTCTCTGCAAGGGAGGAGTGAACTCTGGTGCAGATAAAAGGGAAGATGTGAGAAATGATCTGTTTTCTGGCTGGTGGGACCCAAGCCCTGGAGGCAGCCTAAAGCAGCAGCCCCTGATCCAGTTCTTCTCACTTGTTGCTGACTCTCACGGCCCATCTTTGGTTCTTGTTCTGGAAACTCAATTCTTGCCTGAGTCCTTGTGGCGTTCCTCGAGTCGAGTTGTATCCCCGATCGCTGATGGCTGCTATTCTTCCTTGATGTTGACCACAGCTGTTGCTTTGATCCTGCTAGTTTTGCTTCCTCCCTATTCTCCATTTCTGGGCCGTTTCTTCCTTTCCAGCCCCTTGCACTCCCTGCATCCAGCCTTGGACCTCCCCGTAGCTGAGTCTCTTTAGGAGCAAATATATAGGTCTACCATCGCCAGATCCCTTTATGCATTACCCTTCCGCAGAAGGTTTACCTCGTTTCATTTTCTCCATAAAGAAACTCTTCAGTCTCCTTACACATCATTTTCCATAGTGCACTCCACCATACAATCTGTGAAAATAGAGCTCTAAAGTCAAATTATGCAATCTCTATCACTTTCAGATTTTTTTTTCCCACAGCTTTATTGGAATATAAATTCTTTACAATGGTGTGTTAGTTTCTGCTGTATAACAAAGTGAATCAGCTATACATATACATATATCCCCATATCCCCTCCCTCTTGCATCTCCCTCCCACTCTCCCTATCCCACCCCTCTAGGTGGTCACAAAGCACCGAGCTGATCTCCCTGTGCTATGCGGTTGCTTCCCACTAGCTATCTATTTTACATTTGGTAGTAGACATAAGTCCACGCCACTCCCTCACTTCGTCCCAGCTTACCCTTCTCCCTCCTCGTGTCCTCCAGTCCATTCTCTACGTCTGTGTCTTTATTCCTGCCCTGCCACTAGGTTCATCAGTACTGCTTAAATTCCATATATATGTGTTAGCATACAGTATTTGTTTTTCTCTTTCTGACTTACTTCACTCTGTATGACAGACTGTAGGTCCATCCACCTCATTACAAATAACTCAATTTCATTCCTTTTTATGACTGAGTAATATTCCATTGTATATATGTGCCACGTCTTCTTTATCAGATTCTTATTAGCATATTACAGACATGTTGTTAGTAAAGAAAGTGGTTTTTCTCTGTAAATCTGACTGAGAGCTGTTTTTGACATTGTGGCTCGCATGGTGCCTGGTGTTCCACAGCACTGGCTTTGGGAAACATTGCCCGTCCTGCTGATGGGCAGTGTGGTACAACAGCTGAGTACCTTGCTAGGGGACCACGCTGCCTCTTACTAGAATCACCTTGGGTGAGTTAATCTCTTCTTCATCTGTGAAATCAGGCTGATCATAATATATTGCTTTATAAGGACACAATGAGATCATTGAAGCAAGGTGCTCAGAATAGTAACTAGAATATTATATCCACTCAATAAGAGACATTAGTTAGTATTATTTTTCTTATGTTCTGTTGGGCCACCTCCAGTTCTGCAGTCTGCAATGTCTTCAAGGTGCTCTTTCTTGGCAATAACTATCACCCCAGGGCCAGCCATCCTGTGCAAACATTTTAGATAATTTTCCTATAATTTATGATCTCACATGTAAAGCCTCTTTGCCATATTTTTGCTCACTTCTGCAACCTCAGGAGGTTTTCCTGCACTTTACTTAGTCACTTGAGTTGTGCTTCAATTTAAACAAAATCTCCATGATGGTTGAGGGGAAAAAAATTAGCTTGTGTCTCTCCCACAAAACAGATGGGAAATGATTCAGAACAAGACTGTTTCTAGAGTTACAAATAGTGTCCTTTCTTTTGCGAGAAAGAATGACTTATTTTTTTGTGCCTATGCCAAAGTCTGGGATAAAGTTAAGTTACTGCTTGTTTATTTCTTTTTTCCTATGTTATCTCCAACTGTCTGGCAACTCTGCCCACTCTGAGTGAAGCATCCTCTCTCCACCCAGAGGTTGTAGATCAAAGGGATAAAACACCTCTCTTAGAAAAAAACAAACAAAAAACAAACAACCCACCCCCTGAAAACCCCCCAGACCGCCCAAAAAATAAATTAGAAAAGTTCTTAATTCTTATTCTTAATTACAAAGTGACACATCAATATATTCTCTTACAGATAAGCCTGAAGTCTCCATTGACTATCGACTCAATCTCAGGACACTTAGTTTGCACACACACACACACACACACACACACACACACACACACACACGGCATTATCTTGTGTTTGTTTTTAAGTAAAGTGCATACCATTTTATCTTTCAGCCTATAGCCTTTGATTAAAAAACATCTTTCAGGGCTTCCCTGGTGGCACAGTGGTTAAGAATGTGCCTGCCAGTGCGGGGGACACATGTTTGAGCCCTGGTCCGGGAAGATCCCACATGCCACGGAGCAATTAAGACCATGCGCCACAACTACTAAGCCTGCACTCTAAAGCCTGTGAACCACAACTGCTGAAGCTCACACACCTAGACCCCGCGCTCAGCAACAAAGAGAAGTCACCACAATGAGAAGCCCGCGCACCGTAACAGAGAGTGGCCCCGCTCACCGCAACTAGAGAAAGCCCGCGCATAGCAAGGAAGAGCCAATGCAGCCAAAAATAAATAAATAAATCTATTAAAAAAAAAAAAGTCTTTCAGAATGATTTCAGTGATTCATGTGTTAGCTGTTATCATTCACAGCTATAACTTCATCCAGTGAATATGTACTCCAATTACTAATAATTAATATCATTAGTATCTGTGACAACCTTTTCTTATTAGATTGCGTAGGTCAATAATTCTCAAACTTTGTTACATATTAGACTTATTGGAAAACTTAAAAAAAATCTTAATACCCAGGCTTCACCCAGGGCCAATGAAATCAGAATTTCTGAGGGTGGGCAGAGGCATCAGTAGTTTAAAAGATGACCAGGTAATTCCACTGTGCAGCCAAGTTTGAGGGCCAGAGGCTTAGGAGATGTCTGGATTCTGCCTCCTCAAGCCTGATTCTTGGAGAACTCTTCTCTCCTTCAAATCCATGTTTAGAAATGTCCTTTTTTTTTTAAAAATTAATTAATTAATTAATTTATGGCTGCATTGGGCCTTTGTTGCTGCGTGCCGGCTTTCTCTAGTTGCAGCAAGCAGGGGCTACCCTTCCTTATGGTGTGTTACCTTCTCATTGCAGTGGCTTCTCTTGTTGCGGAGCATGGGCTCTAGGCACGTGGGCTTCAGTATTCGTGCCTCGTGTGCTCTAGAGCGCAGGCTCAGTAGTTGTGGCGCACGGGCTTAGTTGATCCACAGCATGTGGGATCTTCCCGGACCAGGGCTCGAACCCGTGTTCCCTGCATTGGCAGGCAGATTCTTAACCACTGCGCCACCAGGTAAGCCCTAGAGAGGCTCTGAATTAGTCATTCATCCAGGCTCCCAGGGATGAAACTTGGCCTGCCCAGGCAGATCAGGTGAACCTATTCTCTCGTGGCCACCAACAAAAAGAAAAGTTGAGAAATAGCCTTTTATTGTCATTTCTTCTCTGATAATTTGGAAATATCGTAACAGGTTTCTTCTGAGCCATCAGTAAAAGCTTAGGGAATAATCTGGGATATCTATGGAGGTTTTTTTCCCCTTTAAAATTTACATATCAAAAGAGATTTGTTTTCCAGAACTCTGGGATAAGTCCACAGAACTCCTCATTTAAATGCTGCTTTGGTGACAACGCCATGGGTCACAAATAGCACAAGCATGGAATTACAGATCCCCAGCTATATAAGCAATGAAGGGTTAATGATGTAAAATGTTGTGGAAAGCAGAATAGTGAAGAGCAAAAGCAAGGACTTAAATTTAGACAGACTCATGTTAAAATATTGGTGCTGCCACTTGATCTGTAATCTTGGTCAAATTACATCATCATCAGCATTTTTGAGGTTGTTCTCTCATCTGTAAAATGAGCATACTATTGTCTTCCCCATATATTTGCACTGATGATTGTTGAAAAATTTGCTAAAGTACCAAATAGTTATTGGCACACAGAGGCAGTCAACAAACGCTATCTGATATTTCCATTTCAAAGACTGAAAATAATCCATTATCCAGTTGTTTGTTGGTTTAAACAGAATTTGAATATTGATTCCCCCTCCCCCATATTGGCATTCCACAATTTAAAGAGTGGTGAGATGGTCCACAGGAACAGGAAATAGATTCTTTTTTGAAGCAGGGGGGACTGAACCAGAGATGAAATATTTAAGTATCACCAGTGCTCATTTTGCTTGGTTCTAACATGCACAAATTTCAGTTTACCACAGTTTAGTTAAACAGCACCAGATCTCAGCAACATAGTTTAAATTTCAGTCACTGTGAGCAATTGTGTAAGTACAAGAAATTACAAGCTTTGCTGCTAAATCTTTCGTCCACTAATCCCTATATAAATAACATGTGCGGTATGATCGTGAGCAATCACCTCACTTCTTTCAAAGTCTGCTGTGATTGGTCACTGGGCGTCTGTTATTAAGTTCATACACAGACAGCAGAGTCTGCAGTTGTGTTGCTTCCTTGTCTCCCAGTGATAAACCCATATGACATTTTACAAACATGGATAGTCGGAAGAAGGAATTGGCCACAGAAATGAAAGGGAAGCAAGAAAACAACAGCAGCAACAAAACAATGCTGGAAGTGAATTCGAATTGTACGTAAATAGAAGAAATGGCTGAATCTGAGAGGTTTTAGACATGCAGCCAGAGAAACTTAGTCAAGGGGGGGAACTTAGCAACATAAATGAGGAAAGTGGCTGTGATAAAAAAGATGAAGATTTCCGAGAAATGATGCTAGCAAAAACTAAAGGAATTCTCAGATATCTTTTAGAACCTTGAAAATGCAAAGGAAGAGGTGTTGGAAGCTCATCCAAACTTAGGAGTATGACAGTTTGGAAATTTGGCATAGGAAAAAAGGATTTTTCTCTATCCTAAGTTACATGATGAGAAGACAAGCACCATTCACACTGCTCTTGATAAGTTCTTTTTTTTGTTGTTGTTGTTGTGGTACGTGGGCCTCTCTCTGTTGTGGCCTCTCCTGTTGCAGAGCACAGGCTCCGGACGCGCAGGCTCAGCGGCCATGGCTCACGGGCCCAGCCGCTCCACGGCATGTGGGATCTTCCCAGACCGGGGCACGAACCCATGTCCCCTGCATCGGCAGGCGGACTCTCAACCACTGCGTCACCAGGGAAGCCCTTGATAAGTTTTTGACAAAGAACTAGAACACTTCAATTTTCAATGTCTCTAATATTTTAACATTAATAAACAAATTTTAACTAATAAACAAACATTAGTTTTAACTAATAAACTATGTTAACTAATAAACAAACATTAGTTTTACTATTTTTTTTATTTCCCTATACATTTATGGTTGACAGTGTTTTTAATGTTTTGACCAAAAATTTAAATATCACAAAACCAGAATCATTTCTCCTAGATTATTAAGATTGCTCAGCACAGTTTCATCTTGTACGGTCATTTTTATGGTCCCACGCTGCCATGCAAAGCCTGCATTTCCAAGCTGTATGAAAGAGAACTTGTAGTTGAGTGAGTGAGATTAAATGCAATCAACAGGAAGCTTGGCTCCTCCCTCTGCTACTTCCGGGGAAAGCAAATATGAACATCTGTGCCCCTCCAAAAGCCACATGTGAGAGAAGCCCATGGAAAACTAGTTAGATTTTTTCTGAGACTTAGTCTTTTCCTAAGAATTTCTTTAAGGTCTGTACTGTGAACTATTACATCTGCTTCTGTAGAACCATCAGCTTCTAGAGTTGCAGGCAGGATTTGGTGAGAGTACAAGCATAAAGCACTTGCATTGTGCCTGACATGTAGTATGTGTTCAATAAACTATTATGATTGTCAAGAATCTTGTTGTTTGACTTTATGCTGACTGACTGTCCCAGTTTGTCCAGGAACCAGGGGGTTTCCTGGGTACAGGATTTTCAATGCTGAAACTGGTACAGACCCAGGCAAACGAAGATGGTTGCTTACCCTATTTGACTCTCTAGATCTGGGCCAGACAAAATACTGAAACTGTTGCAAGAAATTTTCTTGGGATTTAGGAAGTAATTAGAAGAGAGAAAATTCCCCATGCATAGTTTCTAGATTAGAACTTTAGGGGTAGAAAAGATGTTGGGGGCCATGCTTCAACACCACACAGCAGGGGCTATAATTCCTCCCATGCAGACTCTGTTTTTGAAAGCTTACAGGGGAGAAGATAAATGACGTATTCAATTGATAAATGTCATGCAGCAATCACTCTGCCAGAGGCTGAAGGAAATACTAGGTAAATGAGACTCATTTCCGACTCTATAGAAGCTTACATTCTAGAAAGAGAGACCACCAGTTATATGCACCATGAATTACCAAGAAACCACCCTTTACAGAGAACTGACTCTGTGCAAGGGACTTTAGACATGTGATCTCATTTAGTCCTCATGATAACTCCCAAAAGGTAGTATTATGATTCCATTTTACAGATGAGAAAACTGAGGTTCAGAGAGATTGAGTTGTGCGAAGTCATAAAGCTAGCAGGTGCTGTAATTGATCTCAGGACTCAGGCTGAGAGCATGGGCTATGGAGTCTGCAAGTCTGTGTTTGAATCCTGATTTCCACTGGCTTGCTACATGACAAATGCCCATGAGCTGCTGTTTCCTCCTCTGCAAAATGAGACTAATAATAATATCCACTTGTGTGAGCTGTGAAGATTAAATGAGAAATGCACTTAGCATGTGCTTGACATATAGTAAATGTTCAAAAAATATTTATCATTATCACCATTAAACCAAAGCCTGTGTATTTCCCCCATAGCAAAGTGGCCTCTTCCATGTCTTGGCAAATCTTTAGAGGAAGGAGAAATAAATGAACTGCTTCAAGACTTCAGAGGTGAGGATGACTATTTCAATCTGTGATGATCAATAAAGGCCTCTTGCAATGCTGGAACTTGATCTTCAAGAAGACATAGACTTTTTTTTTTTTTTGCAGTACGTGGGCCTCTCACTGCTGCGGCCTCTCCTGTTGCGGAGCACAGGCTCCGGACGTGCAGGCTCAGCGGACATGGCTCACTGGCCCAGCCGCTCCGCGGCACGTGGGATCCTCCTGGACCGAGGCACGAACCCGTGTCCCCTGCATTGGCAGGCGGACTCTCAACCACTGCGTCACCAGGTAAGCCCTGGATAGACTTTTAATAAGTTGAGCTTGGGGCAGGCAGGGGAATATTCCAGGCAGAGGGAAGGATTTTAGCTGAGGCAAAGAATCAGGAAAGCACAATGAGTTTGGGGAATGATAACTACTGATGGTTGGAGTGTAGGTGTCTTGTAAGGAGCCTGGTGGAGAAAAGGCAGAAAGAGTGAACGTCTCACAAGTCAGGTGATGTTCTAGGAAGCATTCCGTGAAACTTTCCTTCATAGTCTGCTTCCACTGTCTTCTCAAAGCTGGTCTCTCAAATGGGCTGAGATCAAGAATTGCTTCACCTGTGCTCACTCCTGCCTGGGGCTCCTCCCCTTGACCCTGCACATCACTATCTTGCTATCTGTCTTCATGCCTCTCCTGCGGGTGCTGGAACTGTGGTGTTGCATTCTACCTCCTCCAGGGTGTTCTCAGATAAGGTCCCAACTCCTTGCCGGCTGCCTGGGATTGGGGGAGGGGCAGAGGCTGAAAGAGAGTCACAGTGGACTAGCCCGTCTGGACAAAGACAGGAAAGACAGCTCTTGTTTCCAAGATGAACAAGTTTCAGGTTTCTTGGCTTTTTCTAGAGGATTAGATCAAATCAAAACAAAACACAATACAGCAGCCTGTGGCATGTATTGGAGGCGTGTATTTCTCAGAAGGTTTATTTCTGGAAAGACGGTCCTGAGCCCTCAGAGGAAATTTAGAAGGATGAGCTTTTATTTCTAGAAAGAGAAGATTACATGGAGGGAAATCTCTGGAAAGGATAGAAGAAAAGGAACAAATGCAGTGTTATGACCTGGAGAATAATAACTGCCTTTTCCAATAACGTAGGCAGCAGGAAGTTGTTCTGCATGGAGGGTGTTATGGGCTGGACTGTGTTCCCCCCCGAGATTCATATGCTGAAAATGTGACTGTATTTGGAGACAGGGTCTTTAAAGAGGGAATTAAAGTTAAATGAGGTCAGGCTTCCCTGGTGGTGCCGTGGTTAAGAATCCGCCTGCCAATGCAAGGGACACAGGTTCGAGCCCTGGTCGGGGAGGACCCCACATGCCGTGGAGCAACTAAGCTTGTGCACCACAACTACTGAGGCTGCGCTCTAGAGCCCACGAGCCACAACTACTGAGCCCGAGTGCCAAAACTACTGAAGCCCGCGCGCCTACAGCCCGTGCTCCACAACAAGAGAAGCCATGACAATGACAGGCCCATGCACTTCAACGAAGAGTAGCCCCTGCTCACTGCAACTAGAGGAAGCCTGCGCACAGTAACAAAGACCCAACACAGCCAAATAAATAAATAAATTTATATATTAAAAAAAAGTTAAATGAGGTCATCCGAGTGGGCCCTAATTCATATGAGGACACAGGCACACAGAGAGGAAAACTATGTAAAGGTGAAGGGAGAGAAGGCCATCTACAAGTCAAGGAGAGAGAGGCCTCAGAAAAAAAACAACTCTCACGACCCTTTGGTCTTCTATTCTCCAGAACTTTAAGAAAATAAATTTCTGTCATTTAAGCCACCCAGTCTGTGGTCCGTTACAGCGCCCCAGCAAATGCATACAGAGGGCGAGTGAATACTATTGGCTCTGTTCCGATAGCATTTGTCTATTTGTCGATTCTTTCTCATTTTGCTATAATATGCTCCTAAAAGGCCACACACTTCAAGGATTTAGATGTTTATTTTTCAGGATGCTGTCAAAGGTACAAATGAAGAAAATGAATTCCCTCCACCCAATGGATCCCAGAGACCTGCGTACCTGGATGTGGCTCCTCCAGGGGCGGCCTTGAAGCAGGTGCCCCAAAGCGAACCACGGAGATTTCACGGAGGACCGTGAGGGGAGCGGGCAGAGGGTGGGTCTATCACACAGCCAACAGTAAACCACTTAGCCAATAACCCTTTAAGGTTTCTGACCCTTTAGGCCTCCTCCCCTGGGTCTTCCTCTCAACCCCTTCCTCAAGCCGTCCCTGCACCTCCCCTGTGTTTACACAGCGTGATTCAGCTCTGCCTAGCTGTGCCCATCCAAGGGCTCTGCCTCTCCACTTGCTTACCGAAGCCTTGACTTGACAAAAGTGGGTCTTTCCTAGGAGCTCCTTCTGCTGCCGAGGAAACCATGGTTCTTTTCTGTATGTGCCTCTCCCGCTGGGCTAATGTTTGCCACCTTTGACTCACCGATCAGACTTTCCTCTGTAAGAAGTGCGGGAAGAGAAAACGAGACACAAGACCCAGCTCCACCTGGACGTGAAGGGGTGCCTGGCTGGCCAGGCTGGGGTGGGAGGCCCTCAGACAGGAAGCATGGCGACCCTTCTGGAAGCTGAACAACTGAGCTGAATAAGGAAGCAGCGTATCAAGAGGGGTCCAGCCAGGGAAAGGAGAGGGGAGGTTGGCCTTGGATCTGAGAAGGGAAGAGCAAGTGTAAAGACCCTGCGGCGGATGCGGCTGCAGTCAACGTGCGAGGAGGAGAGTTAGCACAGGGGCAGCAGAGGAGGGGTGAGGCAAAGGTTAGGGAGGGGTGCCGGTCATACAGAATGATCTGGACACTCGGAAAGACTAGGTTATTCATGACTAGAATTAGCATCGTTTTGTTATATTATCTATCTTACCCTTAATTTTTACAAATTGCATATTTTATATATATCCTGCCCGATCTCTGATAGCAGGGTTTGGAGAGATTATCACTTTCTACTACATTATCTATTTCCATAATGTTTGATTTTGTATATTTTGGTATTGTTTACAATTAGATAAATGGTATTTTAAAAATATGAGAAAAAAATAATGCTGAGAGGAATAAAGGGTAGAAGAACAAGAGCCAGTGAAAGAACTGGTGAAAGAGCATCCAAGGTAAGAAAACGGTCAGCACAGGGTTCTAGAAGCTAAGAGTTTAAAAAGGAAGAGGTAGCCTTCAGCTGCAACAGAATGAAAGCTGAGTAGAGGCAACTTTGGGACAGTTAGAAGGTCATTGGTGACTCAGAAAAAATAATTTCTGTGCATTTACAGGAGCTAGACACAGTAAATGAGACCCAAATAAGTGGAAAAAAGGTAAGGGCAGATTTAGAGTACATTTTTCAAGGCCTTAGTGAGAATGGGAATCTCTGAGATACAACAATGTTTTAAATTGTAAAATCATCAAATAAACCATTTTATGTACCATTTGTTGCACTGTTTGCAATTCCTAAATTTTGGATTTAGGTATTAAATCCTTTTAAAATAAAGATATAAGATACACACACACACACACACACACACACACACACACACACACACACACACACACACACACACACACACACACACACACACACACCCCCACCCCCCTGCAGCGGGAGCAAAAGCTGGTGTGCCGAGGACAGGGCGGGGCCGGGGGGAGGGACGGTGGTGAGCTGGCAGGGCGGGCCGGGGAGGGCCACAGGCAGCTTCACTCTGAGCCTCCGAGCCTCAGAGGTCTGAGGCGCACTCCCCGCCTCCCATCCCTAAAACCAAAGAGGTGCCCCAGCACCATATCGCTCACTTGTGTCTCCGGCGACAGCCCTTTCCACCAGCCTTCGCTTCCTCTTGCCGAGTGAATCTGGGAGCCTCCGTGTTCCCTGGTGAGGTGTTTATTTATTTATTTTCTTTATTTTGTTATAAACACTCCTTTAGGCCTGATTTTCAAAACTGTGTTTACACAGCTAGGAGTAGCTGCGAAGTCTTTCGATTCTGTCCCAGAGGGGTCTCTGGCCCTTCTGTGGCTGCGAGGTCAGAGACCTGCCATATGGAAGCCAGCCTCTCACTGCACCAGCGTGTGCTTGTTTGAGGGCCAGCGGGCGCTCCACCACAGAGAGGCTTCTGTGGCTTTGAGGCCTCGCGTAATCCCTAATACCAGAACCTTGCAAACTTTCCACTAATTTGTTGCTTCTCCACCCTGGGCTTGCCAGCCGGGTCTGCAGTGTGTCTGCTGCGTAGTCAGCCTACAGCTTGAGGTCTCCTCTGCAGTCCTTGGCTGGCGCTCTCCCCAGGTGTCCATAGCCTCGGGCAGTGCTTGCTGGACGGTCAGCCCCTCAAAAGGCCTCCAGGCCCCGGGTAAGCCCGCAGCAGCAGGTGAGGCTGGGCTCAGGAGTGCAGGTCATCTCTGCACTGGCTCTCCTGTCACCTTCTGGGACAGAATCCCAGTTCTCGAGGACTAAGGGGCTTCCAGCAAGGCCAGCTTCCACACCATCCATTCGCCTGGGATTTTATGGTGCCAGCCTGACATCCTCTGTCTCCAGCAGTCAGGTTGAGGTTGCCCACGTCAGTCTCTTCTCGGAGGATGGTTTAATGTGACTAAGGCTGGCTCCTCTGCCCTGAAGATCCTGGGTGGGACGGAGAACCACAGCCCAGGTTTCTCACACGAAGCCCGGTTTCACCCCAAGCCAACCACAAATTTTGTCCATACGTTTTCATATCTCCAAAATGAAATACAGAGTAATGTGTAAAGCTATAGAGTAATGTAGATTACACGGAGAATTTAACGAGGAGATGAAAAGGGCTTACATGACACACAGTGTAGCAAATAACAAAACTCTCTGTAGACCACTTTGGTTTTCCAGACTTCCTCCTCAACCAACAGCTGCTTGGTCTCCCAGCCCCCAATGCCCCAGTTGTCTCTCTGAACCCCTTTTTAAAAAATTTTATTTTTTTTGGCTGCATTGGGTCTTTGTTGCTGCGTGCAGGCTTTCTCTAGTTGTGGCGAGCGGGGGCTATTCTTCGTTGTGATGCGCAGGCTTCTCTTTGCAGTGGTTTCTTTTTGTTGGGGAGCACGGGCTCTAGGCGCGCAGGCTTCAGTAGTTGTAGCTTGCGGGCTATAGAGCTCAGGCTCAGTAGTTGTGGCGCACGGGCTTAGTTGTTCCACGGCATGTGGGATCTTCCCGGACCAGGGCTCGAACCCGCGTCTCCTGCATTGGCAGGCAGACTCTCAACCACTGCGCCACCAGGGAAGCCCCTGAACCCCTTTTTCACACTTATATTATGCAGTTGTTTGATGGAGTGTCCCATAAATGCCAGTGAGGTCAAATTGCTGGTAGTGCTGTTCAAATCTTCTGTAGTCTTACTAGAGTCATTTTCAAGTTATCTTTTGCTCCCTCTACCCACACTGTTATCTCTGTTTCTTCTGAGTTCCTCTTCCATTTGTTTATTTGGTTGTTTGGGTTTGGTCTCTGTCTTTCATGTTAATTTTCCTCAAATGTCTGATGATCCTTGGATGTCCATTTATAGTTAAGAGTGAGGCACTAACAAGGTGATGAAAGCTCTGTGCACAGGATTTGTTGATCTGTGGGTTATAAGGTGATTAAATGGGACTCAAATGGGGGGACTCATAAATGCCTGTATTTCTGAGTCTTTTTTATTCCAAGTTGTATTTCTCTGGAGAAGAATTCTCTGGGGTCAAGAGGGGGAAGGCATAGAAATCTCACTGTTCAGGGAGCACATAACCCCCTTGACTTCAACAAGGAGCTCCCCACTTGCCCTCCTCTGTCCACAGAAAATTCCAGTTTGGCTTCTCTGAGAATAAACCCAGTGGGAGAAGGGCAGCTGCCTCACTCTTCTGGGTGAAGGTAGGAATCTAGGTATCTGATTATCCTTCATTAAGATTTTGAACCAGTCCTGATATTTCCAGACCTACCTGTCCCTGCATGGTTGCAAACTGGGCTTCCAGTTACTGAGTCTTTCCAGGGTGCTGTGATTTGAATGGGCTTGCTTTTATTGGCATCATCCCCTGACCCCAAGAGAGTTAGGTTTCTGCTTTCTTCACTTTTTCACTTCCTTCATTTTTAAAAAAATTGGATGTCTAGCAAATAAATTCATCAATGGATGGTAGAGAGAGAAGAGAAAAGGGGGCTTTGAAAGGTTTACAAAGGAAATGGCATTTTGATTGGGTCTTGAAGAATCAGTGGATTTTGACTATTGTAAGACTGGCTGGAGTATTAGAATGTAGGGGAGAAAATTCTAGAAGAAAATTCTAAGTCGAAGAAATTACATGAACAAATCAGGAGCAAAGTGATTTAGGTTAAATGATTTCTTTACTAAGGCAGTCATCAACTTCACCATCTGCTTTCCATGTGCAAAATTTGGACAGCTCTGGCCCACTTTTGTCTCTTCTCCTAAACTTTGGTCTCCTTCCATTTTTGATCTTTCTAAATACCTTTACTGTCAATTTAATGGGGCTTGGCGGTAGGGCAGTAATAAATACATTTGTTTAATCCAGGGTTTCTCAGCCTCAGCACTGTTGATATTGGGGGCCAGATGGTTCTTTGTCGGAGGGAAAGGGCTTCCCTGTGCATTGAAGAGGTTTAGCAGCATCCCTGGATGCCAGCGCCTCCCACCCCACCCCCAGCCCCCGTTGTGATAACCAAAAATGTCTCCAGCCTTGCTAAATGTCCCTTATGGGGGCCAGGGGGAGGAGGTGAAAGATTGTCCAGTTAACCATTGGTTTAATCCATAGTTTTTATTGTATGTCTAGAAAAATAGATTTATGAGTGGATGATGGTGAGAGGGAAGAACAGGGGCTCTGGAAGGCTTACTAAATGCATTTGACAGGGTCTTGACGATCAGTTGGATTTTGATTGGCTTGAGTGTTAGAATGCAGGGAAGGAAATTCTAGGTCAAAGAAACTACATGAACAACGGGAGCAAAGTGATTCAGGTTACCTGGTTTTCTATAATCTCAGTGTAAGGTACCCATGGTGGGGAAAAGGCTGCAAAAGTGAGAGGTAGTTTATGAAGGCTTTGACTGCAGACAAATGGAACCTGGCCCTTATCCTGCAGTGATGTGATCACATCTTTGACCAATAACTCAAACTTTAGAAAATGAGACCTGAACACTGGGAGATGAGTTAGGTGTTTAGGGCAATAGTCAGGGATGTCGAGGCCTGACTGGGGCAGTGGAAAGCGGAACTAGAATCTTCAAGTGTCTTCATTTTCGTGATAATTAATAAGAATTAAAGGGACTGAAGGGGAGCCGGATCATGAGCTCACTATATATTTGCAGATTAAAAGAAAAACTATGTCTTCCTTCAAGGAAAGTACCTTAACTGGTGGGAATTTCATGGGGTGGATACCCTAACAACCACACCCATGAACCAGCAGCCTGCTTTATTGGTGTATTGTCAGCCTAGGGTCCAATTATAGTAATTGCCTATCACAAATGGCATTGATGCTTGAGGTTAAAAAGGGAACTAATACTTCCTAATGAAGACCGTTTAAATTTGCATTTGAAGGCAAGGTGATCTACAGAAAAGCCAAAATGCTTTCAGAGGGAACGTCACCACTGCCACCCTTGACACCTCGGTTCCTAATCTTAGTAAGAGAAACGGAACTACCCTTTTATCTCAGGTCTGCTGGGAAAATCAAGCCTGCTGACAGCTGCTGATATATATATATATATATATATATTTGAGGTAATTGTAGAAACTGTCTTTGAATAATTTTGTTTTACAAGTAACAAATTCATTAAAAGCAAAAAAGAGAGTGACAAGAAACTGTTCAGAGATCCTGGAATTTGGTGGGTTAGAGAAGAAATATTTATAGAGGTAGACTTCCTAGAGGTAAAACTGTAAGTGAACAATTGGGACAGCGGGGACAGGGGAGGTGCCCTGACCACACCGCTCCATCTACCCTCCCCACTTTCAGTTTCTCCTTCCTATCCTGCCCTCCTCATTAATGAAAGGATGGGGAAGTTTTGGTGTAAAGTGAATACTTCCTGATTTGACTCAAATCAGAAAAAAGTACAAAAAGGAGATATGGTTTTGAGAGCAAAGGGAAATTGACTAAATGTGAAATCTTTAGTGACTATATTAACCTGGGAACCTCCATGGGGAACTTCATGCTACGGACGGTTTTTGGGGACACAAAGTACCGAGATTCTCACAACTCACAATGGACTGAGGAATCAGGCCTGATTTAAGTGTCTCTGTGTGATACCTTCACCTTAGATTTTATTTTCAGGCCTGGCTTCCCGCTGGAAAGCGTGTCACACAGCTGACTGCTACGGAGTTAGAAAGTTGTTCTATCAATAGAGAAAGTCACAATGAAGTTTGAAGATTCAGGAGGCATAAATACTGCTAACAGTGACTTGCTGCTTGAGAGGATAAAACATTAGCTTTTGGAACATATGGTTAATTTAATTTCATATTATCTCCTCTGAATTAAACAAGATGAGAGCAGATACATTTTAACAGATGATTCATCCAAGCCTGTTCTCTTTCCATATAAAATATCCAAGGCAATTGTAAATATACATATATATTTACAATTTATATATATATATACATACGTACATATACATATATATTTGTATATATTAGTCCTAGTCTGTAACGTTTGTCTTTTCTTTCAACTCAGCAGAAGCTTTTATTTTTGTGCAGTATGCCATATTAATGGTACAGTGTCCTGCTGGTTGCAGGTGGGTAGAGATATAACAGTGTACATCTGTAAATTGCCTAATTTGAATTGATTATCGGTATAATAAGGGATTATCATACCCTTATTGACAGGTCCGTTTGCAATAACAATTTGCCTGTCGAGAAGAGTACTGTCTTCTGAAAGTTATTAATAAAAAAGTAAACCTGATACGTATTAGACTTGAAAAGAACAAATGTTGGTAAACTTTGTCACAATCAACAAATGTTCTTTTTATGTTCTTCCAGTTGCTCAGAAGGAGGGCAGTCATCGGTTAAATAAATAAGCTATAGGATGAAACCCAAATATCTACACAGACTGAATCTATCACTTGCTAATCATTGCTAGACTTTAGCTGGGTCAAGGACCATAACTTTGATAGATACATTGAGAAGAGTAATGTTACTAGATGGTCAATTTCTCCTTTTAAAATTCTCTAAATGTTAATTATTAGCTAAAATCAGTAAACCTCTTGAACTATTTTCTTGTTCTTATGATATAGTGGGGTGCTGATGGGGACTAGATCTTGACTTCTTGCAACCTAGAAAACCGCCATTGGGAAGATTGAAAGCATCTGATGCCTGTTAGATGGAGCCTGCCATCTGTCAGTGGCACAGATTGGTTTGGGGAGGGCTACTTTGTGGGACTATGTGTCAGGCCCAGATACTAACAATAATGACAACTAGCATCTCCATGTGCCAGGTACCCTTCTAAGTGCCTTACATACGTTAATTCATTTAATCCTCAAATGGCCCTTTGATGAGTAGACTGAGGCACAGGGATATTAAATACATTGATTGCCAAAGCCAGGCTTTCTGATGCCAAAGTCTACCTTTCTAATAATGTGAAAGATATTCCTCTTGAGATAATGATGTCAGGGCAGATAGGGTTATGGCCAATCAAAGGGACACTCGTCAACCAGGACAGGCTCGTGGAATATGGACTCCCAAGGATTCCTAGAAACAAGTGGGCAAGGGTGGAACATGGAGAAGAGAATCAGGAACTCCCCATGTTTAAGGAAGATGGTGATTCAGACTATTATGGGGTGGCATTAAAGACTGGAGGGGTGAAGGGTATCTGCATTACGTATATTATTAGAGTCCAAATTCTAACTATGCTACTTATGTTTAAGCTGTGGTCATGGGGGTGATCAATGTAGGAAGAAGATACAACTTATTACTTAATCTGTCTTCTTATTCAACAAGTATCTATTGCATGTCTACTGTGCTATCTGTAGCAGATAGTCACCCAAAGCAGAAGGCGCTGTAGCGTTCCCCTGGGGGGACACAGTCAGGGTCTGCAGACTCTGGACTTCTGTGGCCGTCTCAGTGAGGGCCAGCAACTCAGGGGTGGCCCACCCTTCTGCCTCCTCTGTGCTGGGACTGTGTTCCAGGGAACATCCTCAGGTGTGCTAGACATGGCTGCCAGCACAGTTTGTGGTGGTCCCTGGCAGGACTGGGAGAGGCAGCAGGAACACACAAAGCTGAGGGGACCCGCCCAGGGGAGTGACTTGGGAAGCACTTACCATAATACCTCTCCTTTCCTGGTGCAGGCCTTAATTCCTTACCTATACCTCTGATGGGGTTGGGAGCAAGGGGACTCATCTTTATTTGGCAACACTACCTGACTGATAAGGGGCTGTTTCCTCTCTATTTATTCCACGCAGTGTAAATTTTTGTATGTTTTGCTACAGAGATGTTAATGTGTTTGATTATGTGGCCTTCACCCAATCCCACCAGCTGTGAAAACGCATGATGTGCACGCCAGGTTCCTGTGCTGGACGCTTTTTGTTTACCCAGATCCACTCTCCTTCCTTCTCCACTTTGCTCTGGCCCCTGGGAGGCAAGCCATGTGGGTACTTCAGTGGACACCTCCTGCCCTCCAGCTTCCCGGTCAGGATCAGCCAATGGGAGGCACCAGCTGAGATCAGAGAGCAGGAGGAGAGGGAGATGGGGTATCTATTCCCCTGGCTGCCCTGCTGCTGGGCCAAGAGGTGGCAGTGGCCCAGGTCCTCTATGAAAGGCCACAGCTCTGGTCAGACAGCCTTTCCTAGAGCTGCAGTTATAGTCCTGTCTGGGTTCCTGTAACCACCACCCTTCCCCTAGCCTTTCAGGCCTATGAATTACTAATGTGCTGGGATACTTAAAATATAAGATACAATGACAGGACATAAGGCATCATCTGAAAACTACCTAGGTTGTTGAAATGGTGGAATAAGAGGAATTACGGCTTGGAACGTGGAGTGAACCTTATTGGCTCAGGAGAAAAGGGAAGGAAGAAGCAGAGAACCAATTAAGTTCAGAGAATGGTCATTCCCTGAGCATCTGTTGTGAGCCAGGTTCATTCACATTTATCATCTTGCTTAATTCAACCAACAGCCCTGTGAGATCTGTTATTATTCCTATTAGAGATTAGGGACTTGGCTGTGGTTACATAGTAACCCCTGCTACTTAACCCCTCTTGACCATAGGCCTCAAGAGGGGATGAAAATTGGTGCTTTTGTCCCAGGCACCTCCTAGGAATAGATTGCCCCTTCCTGGCACTGTTGGACTAGGAGTAAAGTGTATAGGAAAAGGGAGGCTGGGATGTCACAGCGATGGATTCCAGATATCAGAGCCTTTCCTGCTTTGGCAAAGGGTGAGCCATAAGGAGGTGGCCCAGGTACCAGAACTAAGAGAGGAATCACCTCTGGGAAGGGTGAAAAGTTGCACCAAAAGCCACCCTCAAGTACGTCGATGTAAAGTCTCCTCTAAGCGCACCCTGCTTACTTTTAACCATATCAGAAATAAGAGGGAACGTCTTCGGGTTCTTTCGTTTAATGGAAACCATGAATGTGAATAGCTCACAGAGACTGTGAGCTATTCCATTACTTAATAGTATGAGGTAGGTGGCCCAGGAATGGTATAGCTGGTCTGTGCAATGAGGCTGTCAGGAGCCAGGCTCCTTCAACCTTATTTCACCATCTCTAGGATGATGCCTACAACCGTAAGCCCCAAGATGTCTCACTACTTCAACATTTCAAGCAGCAGGATGGTGGAAGAGGAGAGAACGGGGAAGCCCCTTCCCTTTAACGGTAAGTCCAGGAAGTTACCCATACTGTACTGTACCATTTCCCCTCATAGCCCATTGGCCAGATCTCAGTCTGTGTCTGTAACCAGCTGCAAGGGAGGCTGGGAAATGAAGTCTTTGTTCTAAAAGGTTACGTGTTCAGAAAATCAGAGGTACGATCACTATGGGACCAGCTGTGTGACGTTGGGCTAATTAACTTCTGTGTCTCCATTTCTGTATCTGTACAATGGGAATAATAAAAGCTTACCTCGCAGAGTTGATGTGATGATTAAAGAGGAATGTGTTTCAGCACTTAATAAAGCTAGCTATGATTATTACTGGCTTCCTGAGGCTGGGAACAGTTATAGCACCATCCACCCAGCTTGCCAGGATCCTAACCTTACCACTTCTTTGCAGTGGAAACTCTTGTTCGAATCTTCTAAAGACCTTTCTGGTTAGGGTTCAGTGACCAAAACAATTACCTTCCAACAATGATAAACAAAGGGACATTCCACATGATTCCTAGGAGAAAAGGGATTGGCAGTGGCCAGGATTTCTTTGCCCTGTTTACTAGCTCACAGAGGACCATGGGCTAGGGGTGGGGGGTGGAGGTGTGGAGCAGAGTTTGGCTACATCTTCTGCCGCCCGGCCATGCCCAAAGCTTACCTTTCATCTCCCAAACCCAGCAATCCAGTTTCAAGCGGAAGTATGCCGACTCCCCACTCAGTCCTCTTGCTTCCATTCTCACGACCTGGCCCCCGGCCAACCCACCCCAGAGCCAGCCACATTTAGCTGAAGTTGACAATGAATTATTATTAGAAAATAATTTTTACCAGATTGCCTTTTGCTGGCTTTGTTTCCAGAGGCTGGCTAATGATGCGGGTGCTAAATCAGATGGGAGGGAGAAGCTTCTCCCTTCCAGAAGAAGTAGCACCTAGAACCTTGTTGGAGAATACACTCGCGCCAAGACATGGCTAATCCATTTGAAAAGACCCTGTCAAATATCCCGAGTTAAGAAAAGCTACCCAAACCTCTCTGAGGGATAATTGGTGCTGTGGCTTATAAAATACCAGCTCTTCCTTACACGTAACCCAAAAGGCACTCCTGTTTTCAGGTAGCCACAGTTTCGCTGAACTTCCTCAGTTCAAGGTCTGCAATCATTTGTTGCAGACTACTCTGTGCCAAGCTCTTCCATAGCCCTTGGGGCTTCCGCCTTCTGGGGTGGCAGGGGTACTGTCAGCCTGCTTTGTTGATGAGCAATCTGACCACTTAGGACAGTTCAACCTCAGACTTCTGTGGTCATTCTTACTGCATTTCAGGACGTTGTTGCCTTGCCCCATTCCTCCCCATGGAAAGAATTATCTCCTTAACTTCATCACTACATCTGGCAGCAAAGACTGAGAGCCTAGGGCATTTGAAAACATGCCTGTATTTTCAGTCCACAGGGTTGAAGTTCTTCTTGGCTGTAAATCATCAAAGAATTCCTCAGCTGCAATGGTTCCATTGTTAACACACAGAGATGCTTGTGAAAGATGTTATAAGTCAATAGCTTTTCTTATTTCCATCCTTCCCTCCCTCCCTTCCTCCCTCCTTCTCTCCCTTCTTTTATTCCTTCCTTCCCTCCCTCCCTTCCTTCTTTCCTTCCTCCCATTTCCCCACTTTTTCTTTGCTCTCCTTTTTTGGGGTGCATATAAATCACTGCGATTGCAATAAACAGTCTAGATTGGGGTTTCAGTGAACTAAGGTTTATGCATCATAGCTAATCACTAGTTTGTCCTCACTACAGTAAACTTACTTGATGCCCTCTGCACAGTTAAGGGAACCAAAATAAATCCAACTCCGCAGTCTGGTTATCCACAACGAGGACCAATCCCTTGATATGCATCACTTACAATAAAAACTTTGGTTTTTCAAATTGATTCAATGTCCCTCAATTCCATCTGGATAATAGAAGTTGTAATGTAAAACAAAAGCAACTCTTTTTTCTGCATAGAATAAGGGCCATGTGTGGAATTGAAACCACTCCTTTTCAAAGTAGATTATTTTCCAACAGTTTGGGCAATCCCCATTTGTGATAGCGAGGAAAGCTCGAAAAAGGCAGCAAAGATTCCCTGCATACCCCGCCCCCAATCCAATCCTTTAATCTTTTTATGTTGATTCTTTGCCACTTAGACCTAAGGAAATAACTTGGCTTAAAGATAATAGGTATGCATCACCATAACCTGTTGCTAGGTGTGGTTTCAAGACAACTTTTATTTTTCAATATATGTCCCTTGATAATAAAGTAACATGACCCTTCTAGTAATTAGTAATGCTTTTCAACAATCACTCTCACAAAGGAATTGGCATAATTCTGCAAGTATAGTTATGTTTCATATTAGTATTTGTACATAGATACAGGGAGGATCTTATAGACATGCAGAAATACACCCTTAACAACATAGAAACCAATAAAACCCCAATTGGAAAGATTCTCATTCTCCTGTTAGATTCAAAAGCAAAAGCCTAGAAAAAGGCATTCTGTATTTTTAATTGTTTGCTTATTAAAGAAAAAGGTCTTATTTCTTCAAAGAAATATAAAACAGACCATAAAGATTCTGGGTAACTTTAGTCACAGAAATTGGGTTCAACTACTTTCTTCTTTATTCTAGACCAAAAGACCATTTTCTTTTTCTTTCTTTTTTTCTTTTTGAATTTTATTTTATTTATTTATCTTATACAGCAGGTTCTTATTAGTAATCAATTTTATACACATCAGTGTATACATGTCAATCCCAATCACCCAATTCAGCACACCACCACGCCCACGCCCCCGTGGCTTTCCCCCCTTGTTGTCCATACGTTTGTTCTCTACATCTGTGTCTCAACTTCTGCCCTGCAAACTGGTTCATCTGTACCATTTTTCTAGGTTCCACATACATGCGTTAATATACGATATTTGTTTTTCTCTTTCTGACTTACTTCACTCTGTATGACAGTCTCTAGATCCATCCACGTCTCAACACATGACTCAATTTCGTTCCTTTTTAGGGCTGAGTAATATTCCATTGTATATATGTACCACAACTTCTTTATCCATTTGTCTGTCGATGGGCATTTAGGTTGCTTCCATGACCTGGCTATTGTAAATAGTGCTGCAATGAACATTGGGGTGCGTGTGTCTTTTTGAATTATGGTTTTCTCTGGGTATATGCCCAGTAGTGGGATTACTGGGTCATATGGTAGTTCTATTTTTAGTTCTTTAAGGAACCTCCATACTGTTCTCCACAGTGGCTGTATCAATTTACATTCCCATGAACGGTGCAAGAGGGTTCCCTTTTCTCCACACCCTCTCCAGCATTTGTTCTTTGTAGATTTTCTGATGATGCCCATTCTAACTGGTGTGAGGTGATACCTCATTGTAGTTTTGATTTGCATTTCTCTAATAATTAGTGATGTTGAGCAGCTTTTCATGTGCTTCTTGGCCATCTGTATGTCTTCTTTGGAGAAATGTCTATTTAGGTCTTCTGCCCATTTTTGGATTGGGTTGTTTGTTTCTTTAATATTGAGCTGCATGGGCTGTTTATATGTTTTGGAGATTAATCCTTTGTCCTTTGATTCATTAGCAAATATTTTCTCCCATTCTTAGGGTTGTCTTTTCGTCTTGTTTATGGTTTCCTTTGCTGTGCAAAGGCTTTGAAGTTTCATTAGGTCCCATTTGTTTATTTTTGTTTTTATTTCCATTACTCTAGGAGGTGGATCAAAAAAGATCTTGCTGTGATTTATGTCAAAGAGTGTTCTTCCTATGTTTTCCTCTAAGAGTTTTATAGTGTCCGGTCTTACATTTAGGTCTCGAATCCATTTTGAGTTTATTTTTGTGTATGGTGTTAGGGAGTGTTCTAATTTCATTCTTTTACATGTAGCTGTCCAGTTTTCCCAGCACTACTGTCTTTTCTCCATTGTATATCCTTGCCTCCCTTGTCATAGATTAGTTGACCATAAGTGCTTGGGTTTATCTCTGGGCTTTCTATCTTGTTCCATTGATCTATGCTTCTGTTTTTGTGCCAGTACTATATTGTCTTGATTACTGTAGCTTTGTAGTATAGTCTGAAGTCAGGGAGTCTGATTCCTTCAGCTCCGTTTTTATCCCTCAAGACTGCTTTGGCTATTTGGGGTCTTTTTTGTCTCCATACAAATTTTAGATTTTTTGTTCTAGTTCCATAAAAAATGTCATTGGTAATTTGATAGGAGTTGCATTGACTCTGTATATTGCTTTGGGTAGTATAGTCATTTTCACAATATTGATTCTTCCAATCCAAGAACATGGTATATTCCTCCATCTGTTGGTATCATCTTAAATTTCTTTCATCAGTGTCTTATAATTTTCTGCATACAGGTCTTTTGTCTCCCTAGGTAGGTTTATTCCTAAGTATTTTATTCTTTTTGTTGTAATGGTAAATGGGAGTATTTCCTTAATTTCTCTTTCAGATTTTTCATCATTGGTGTATAGGAATGCAAGAGATTTCTGTGCATTACTTTTGTATCCTGCAACTTTACCAAATTCATTGATTAGTCCTAGTAGTTTTCTGGTGGCATTTTTAGGATTCTCTATGTATATTATCATGTCGTCTGAAAACAGTGACAGTTTTACTTCTTCTTTTCCAATTTGTATTCCTTTTATTTCTTTTTCTTCTCTGATTGCTGTGGCTAGGACTTCCAAAACTATGCTGAATAATAGTGGACATCCTTGTCTCATTCCTGATCTTAGAGGAAATGCTTTCAGTTTTTCACCATTGAGAATGATGTTTGCTGTGGGTTTGTCATTTATGGTCTTTATTATGTTGAGGTAAGTTCCCTCTATGCCCACTTTCTGGAGAGTTTTTATCATAAATGGGTGTTGAATTTTGTCAAAAGCTTTTTCTGCATCTATTGAGATGATCATATAGTTTTTATTCTTCAATTTGTTAAGACAGTGTATCACATTGATTGATTTGCATATATTGAAGAATCCTTGCATCCCTGGGATAAATCCCACTTGATCATTGTGTATGATCCTTTTAATGTGCTGTTGGATTCTGTTTGCTAATATTTTATTGAGGATTTTTGCATCTATATTCATCAGTGATATCATTCTGTAATTTTGTTTTTTTGTAGTATCTTTGTCTGATTTTGGTATCAGGGTGATGGTAGCCTCATAGAATGAGTTTGGGAGTGTTCCTTCCTCTGCAATTTTTTGAAAGAGTTTGAGAAGGATGGGTGTTACCTCTTCTCTAAATGTTTGATAGAATTCACCTGTGAAGCCATCTGGTCCTGGACTTTTGTTTGTTGGAAGATTTTTAATCACAGTTTCAATTTCATTAGTTGTGATCGGTCTGTTCATATTTTCTATATCTTCCTGGTTCAGTCTTGGAAGGTTATACCTTCTAAGAATTTGTCCATTTCTTCCAGGTTGTCCATTTCATTGGCATAGATTTGCTTGTAGTAGTCTCTTAGGATGCTTTGTATTTCTGCAGTGTCTGTCGTAACTTCTCCTTTTTCATTTCTAATTTTATTGATTTGAATCCTCTCCCTCTTTTTCTTGATGAGTCTGGTTAATGGTTTATCAGTTTTGTTTATCTTCTCAAAGAACCAGCTTTTAGTTTTATTGATCTTTGCTATTGTTTTCTTTGTTTCTCTTTCATTTATTTCTGCTTTGATCTTTATGATTTCTTTCCTTCTGCTAACTTTGGGTTTTGTTTGTTCTTCTTTCTCTAGTTCCTTTAGGTGTAAGCTTAGATTGTTTATTGAGATTTTTCTTGTTTCTTGAGGTAGGCTTGTATAGCTATAAACTTCCCTCTTAGAACTGCTTTTGCTGCATCCCATAGGTTTTGGATCGTCATGTTTTCATTGTCATTTGTCTCTAGGTATTTTTTGATTTCCTCTTTAATTTCTTCAGTGATCTCTTGGTTATTTAGTCACGTATTGTTTAGCCTCCATATGTTTGTGTTTTTTACGTTTTTTTCCCTGTAATTCATTTCTAATCTCATAGCGTTGTGGTCAGAAAAGATGCTTGATATGATTTTAATTTTCTTAAATTTACTGAGGCTTGATTTGTGACCCAAGATGTGATCTATCCTGGAGAATGTTCTGTGCGCACTTGAGGAGAAAGTGTAATCTGCTGTGTTGGGATGGAATGTCCTATAAATATCAACTAAATCTATCTGGTCTATTGTGTCATTTAAAGCTTCTGTTTCCTTATTTATTTTCATTTTGGATGATCTGTCCATTGGTGTAAATGAGGTGTTAAAGTCCCCCAGGTTTATTATGTTACTGTCAATTTCCTCTTTTATAGCTGTTAGCAGTTGCATTATGTATTGAGGTGGTCCTATGTTGGGTGCATACATATTTATAATTGTTATATCTTCTTCTTGAATTGATCCCTTCATCATTATGTAGTATCCTTCCTTGTTTCCTGTAACATTCTTTATCTTAAAGTCTATTTTTTCTGATATGAGTATTGCTACTCCAGCTTTCTTTTGATTTCCATTTGCATGGAATATCTTTTTCCATCCCCTCACTTTCAGTGTGTATGTGTCCCTAGGTCTGAAGTGGGTCTCTTGTAGACAGCATATATATGGGAAAAGACCATTTTTCTATCATGTGATAAAATAGTCCATAAGACATTATTCAAGGAATGAGGAGAAAAATTTCATTTTAGTCGACTTTAATATTGAAAAGTTTGCAGGAAATGTTCATAATTTAAATTTAAGTGAAAGAAAGCAAAATGCCAGATATCATGAGCTCAATTTTGTAAAAACTGGGAAAATACACATTGAAAAGATCGAAAGAATATGTACTGAAATGTTAGCATTTGCTCTCTGTGGATATTGAGATTATTTATTGGGAATGTTTACCTTCTTTATTCTTTTGTGCAACTTTCCATTTCTATAGTGGTTAAGTTATATTCTTTTAAGAGAAAAATATGATTTTAAGAAAACACAAAATAATGAAAGACCTCCTTTACCAATAGAAATAAAACAGAAAAAAAATAGAAAAAAAACATATCTTCGGGAAAGTGAAACATTAGTTTTTTTTTGTTTTTTTTTTTCTTTTTATTTTATGCTTTGTGGGCCACCAGTCTCCGTTGTAGCAACTCTACCTTGCCATTACAGTGTGAAAGCCAACATGGACAATACATAAATGAATGGGCATAGCTGGGTTCCAATAAAACTTTATTTATTGACACTGAAATTTGAATTTCATATAATTTTATAGATTATGAAATATTATTTTTCTTTTGATTTACCCTTACTGTTTAAAAATATAAAAACCATTCACAGCTTGCGGCTCATATAAAAACATATGACAGGGCTTCCCTGGTGGCGCAGTGGTTGAGAGTCCGCCTGCCGATGCAGGGGACATGGGTTCGTGCCCCGGTCCGGGAAGATCCCACATGCCGCGGAGCGGCTGGGCCCGTGAGCCATGGCCGCTGAGCCTGCGCGTCCGGAGCCTGTGCTCCGCAACGGGAGAGGCTACAACAGTGAGAGGCCCACGTACCGCAAAAACAAACAAACAAAACATGAAAGGCCAGACTTAACCTTCAGGCCATCCTTTGCCAACCATTGCTCTAATTCTATTCTTCCATGTTTTCCCCCAAAATGTAAATAGAGATGCATTAATTTTTTACCAGCTTTCTTACTTTAATAATTTTAATGACATCAAAACATTTAACCCACAGATATAGAAAACAAACTTATGGTTACCAAAAGGGAAAGGAGGTTGGGATTAGCATACACACACTACTATATATAAAATAGATAACCAACAAGGACCTACTGTACAGCACAGGGAACTATATGCAATATTTTGTGATAACATATAGGGAAAAGAATCTGAAAAAGAAGATATATATATATATAGATAGATATAGATAGATAGATATATATCAGTGTGCTGTATACCTGAAACTAACATGACATTGTAAATCAACTATACCTCAATAAAAAATTTTTTTTTTAAATTTTTACATGAGTGCATATACTCAGGTCACTCATAGTACAAAAGTTTATTCCTGTGAGTAGAAACCAAGTTGAGTTCCGCTGCTCCAACTGAGATCCTAGGTCTGGTCAGTCAAGGTTAGAATTCAAGTGGCTGGTGTGTGGCTTCACCGTGCTGATGAAAGGGAAGAGGGTCTTTCCCAACAAATCTGGCCATGGCTAAGCCTCAGAAACCGTTCCTCTCAAGGTATCTGGTGATGGTGTCAGTGACATTTCCTGAGGCTGCATCAGGACCTCAGCGTGGAGGAAACAATCATTCTCTCGTGGTCACCACAAGGGCTGAACCAGGAGTACTTTCCCCACTAGAATGAGTCAGGAGTAACCCCACACTGGTATCTCACTGGTTCAAAGAGGATGTTGTTTATCGGAGAGGGGGTATGTAAAACTAGAGGCCAGCGCGGTTCAATGTCAGTAATTCTGTGGTCCTTCTAAGTGACTGTTGTCATCAGCTGCGGTGATTTGGGGGTGGGAGAGAGTACAGTCAGACCCTAACTGTTTTTTTTTTTTTTTTCAAGTCTTGACGGACTGTTTTGAAAGTTTGTGCATTCCTGGAGTCTTTTGTTATTGCTGCTTTTGTTGTTTTTCAAAAATAAGACTTTTTTTTTTTGCAGTACGTGGGCCTCTCACTGTTGTGGCCTCTCCCGTTGCGGAGCACAGGCTCTGGACGCGCAGGCTCAGGGGCCATGGCTCACGGGCCCAGCTGCTCCGCAGCATGTGGGATTTTCCTGGACTGGGGCATGAACCCGTGTCCCCTGCATCGGCAGGCGGACCCTCAACCACTGCGCCACCAGGGAAGCCCAAAACGTTTTTTTTAACTGCTTCATTACCTCATTCAGTAGAGAACAGAGTTATCTTGGCAAGGTCCAGGTAACTGAGAAAGAGAGAGACAGTGGGCCTTGGGGAGGGGCACAGTTGTGGGAGACTGTCAATGCCATAAACCCAACAGAGAAGATGGATCAAGCAAGGCAGGGCACATGCTTCCTATCATCAATCAACAAATCTACGGCAAAGAACTAGTTAAATACCTACTGTGTTCTAGATTTCTATGGCCCTGGCACATTCTACTTGCTATTCTATACTCATGATCAGACAGACACCATATGCTTCCAGGGCTGACGTGAGGTCAGTGGAAAAGTACAGGGAACATTTTTTAAAAATACAACTTTGCAACTTACTGTAAACTCAAAATTCTGCTTATCATAACTGGCCTTAGTTTAGGAGACACTGTAGAACTAATTAATATCCTTTGTTTGTGTAAGGATATGTTTCTTAATAGTCCACGTTAAAAACAAAAAGCATATCTACAGGTTTCCTATTTGGTAGAGAAGGTTCCCACTGTACAAAGGCACACCTTATAAGGATTTGAGCAGAAAAACAGATGAGTCTGATTCATTCACTGTGGGAGGAGTTCCTGACTTTGGAACTCCCGAGGCCCTAACAGTGAGTCATACGAGAGGTTCTCTGCTGATGATCTCCTGACAGTCGTCACCACCTTCTGAGTGTCCCCAAAGGACAACCAGACACCACCCTCGCAGGAGATCAGGCCTAGAGCGTGACCCCAATGCCCTGGAGAACCGGAAGCATCAGAGATGTCCTCCCTCCTTGACAGATCTGCCCTTTTATTCCATATTAAACTAGCAAGAGCCATAGGTGGTCACTTTAGGGGAAGAAATAAATTTAGGTGCTCAGGCCCCTGCAGGGTTTGGGCAAGGGTGTGGCGTGGAGGTGGCACAAAGAGGCTAAAGTTGCCTCACACGTAGTCCTCTTGTAGGCTGGGCTTAGTCTCTTGCTGGTTGACAAAGCACAGCACTGCTCAGGGATGAAGGGCATTTCAACTTTGAACTATATATTTTTTCTTGAGGTCAAAACATTCTGTAAGTACATAGCTCTGGAATCACAAATGGGAAAATTTGACTTGTTTTGCAGAAATTAACTTTTTTTCAGGGACATTTTGTTTTCTTTTAATATAAGGTACTATATTATTCCCATCTTAGTGAATCTCATGCTTTCTGGGATTTTTTAAAATTAAACAAAAATGGGGCTTCCTTGGTGGCGCAGTGGTTGAGAGTCGGCCTGCTGATGCAGGGGACATGGGTTCGTGCCTAGGTCCGGGAAGATTCTACATGCCGCGGAGCGGCTGGGCCCGTGAGCCCTGGCCGCTGAGCCTGTGCGTCCGGAGCCTGTGCTCCACGACGGGAGAGGCCACAACAGTGAGAGGCCCGCGTACTGAAAAAAAAAAAAAAAAAAAATTAAACAAAAGTGAACTGGAAGAGGCGGTCAAAAAGAAAGATAGGAGTGTGTGTGTGCATGTATGAATGAATGAGAGTTGCTGCTATATAAAGAATTTAAGTAAAATACATAATTTTTTTTTTTTTTTTTTTTTTTTTTTTTTTTTGCGTTACGCGGGCCTCTCCCTGTTGTGGCCTCTCCCGCTGCAGAGCACAGGCTCCGGACGCGCAGGCTCAGCGGCCATGGCTCACGGGCCCAGCCGCTCCGCGGCGTGTGGGATCTTCCCAGACTGGGGCACGAACCCGTGTCCCCTGCATCGGCAGGCAGACTCTCAACCACTGCACCACCAGGGAAGCCCAAAATACATAATTTTTGAATCAGACAGGCACAGGTTAAAATCCTGACTCCAGCATTTATTACCTAAGTGATTTGGGACGAATTAGATGACCTCAGTTTTTTAATCTGCAAAATGTGTATAACCTTAACTGCTTAGTGCTAACACATAGGAGGTGCTCAATGAATGACAACATTCATTATTACGTATAATGAAAGCTCAGAAAAAATTGTATGGAACTCATGGTCCACTTCCCTAGTTTTAGAAGTTCTATAGATTTTGATTACCCATTTGACTAGTGAATCTTCATACCCGTTAACTTCAGCTTCGCGATTCCAGATTTTGAAATGTGTATAGATCTTATGTCATAGGATTTGAAATGGGGCGCCCAGACCCATGGGTCACGGACATGAGGGTTGGCCAACCCACTCTGCACATCCCACATCACAGATCTTAAATCGGTCGTTCTTAATGTCTAACTAGGCTGCTGCTCAAGAAAACTTAGAGCTGCTAAAGTCATACTGTACTCGTTTGCCAGAGTGAATGAATAAGAAAGAGTATACAATGTCTGAACTTTAGTTCCAGGCAGGAGGGGGCCCAGAAAGTGAGTCCTGGACAAGAGTTCTGGGGATCTGAGCTGAAGGGGCAGGGAGCAGGGGCGAGAGAGCAGAGGAAATCCAAAAGTCAGAGTTGAGAGGTAAAGCCAGATTGCAAGACAAGCAGACAGCCCACCTGAAGAATTACTTTAATGAGGCTGAACAGAGCTGTGGATGCATGAAAATAGAATCAATGGAAAAGCTTTGGACAAAGTAGGAGGTTTGGGATGGAGAGAGAAGAGAGGCCTGAGAAAACTCCCGAGATCTTAGAAAGTCGCTGCAGGGTAGTTGTACATGGGAGGGTCAGGGTCAGAGATTCGGGGCAGGGGAGCTGTCTAGAGCGCAGAGCTGAGTCAAACACACACACACACACTCACACGCAGTACAACCTTTATACCACATTCTACTGGGGAGTAAAGAGTCCCTCAAATATATTTGTTTTGCAATAGCTGAATTTTAGGACTTAACACCTTAAAATGATGGTTCTCAGCTTTGGCAATCATCTGAGAATCATTTGAGGATCTTTATAGAAATGCCAATACCTGGGTCCAAACCCACACAACTGAATGGAATTTGGTGAGGGTGGATCCCAGATGTGGATGTTTTCGAAAAAGCTTCTCCGATGATCCTCTCACGCATCTAGATTTGACAACCACCGCCCCCAAACATTTTAAATTTAACTTATTTTTTATGAACTGATTGCCACTTACACTAAAGAGTCAGGATCCATAATGCTTTAATTTGCCATTTAGATGTCTTCTTTCTCTGCTGTTGCTGTCCACCATTCCACCTCTAGGAGCCATCTGTCCTCCCTCCTCCTCTACTGTGTTCTCAATGGAATCTTCCAGTGATGTTCTGATTAACTGGGAAGCTGCTAACCAAACATGTTAGAATTGCGGTTCACGATCATTCTATCCATTTGCAAGTCCTCTGAACTTCCAGTTTCAAGGTCTCCAAATATTAAAATGTCTGTAGTTCTCAGGTCATGAGGATTGAGAACTGGGAACCCAGAAACATAAAACATGGACAAGAGGGTAGGCCAGTCCATTTGGTACACGGCAGCCTCACAATTCTTAAACTGTGGAGTTTGAGCAAAAGCCCAAGGGAATCTCCTCGATATGGAAAGACAGAACAGAAACAACCCAGATCACTGAGACCTGTGTTTTAATACTGTCTCTCTCATCAGCTATGTGATCTGGGGCCAGTTATTTTATTTCCCTGGACCTTGGTTTCTTTACGAAATAAGGGAGATGGACTAGAGGGTCTAAAAAGCTATGAGAAAAAAAAAAAGCTATGAGATATTTCAAACAGAAGTTTGTATGAGATATTTTAAACAGAAGTTCGTATAGAATAACATAACATTTACGTGCTTGTCACGCACTCTAATAACTCCTATTACTTAGCCATATTTGCTTCTTTATATATGTTCCTAAGATACCTTTGAAGCCTCTTCTGAACCCTGGCCTCATCCCATTCTCCTCTCTTCATCCCGAGAAACAATCATTATCCATTTAATGGGGTTTATCCTTCTCATGTGTATTTTTGACACCCTACGCCTGATGGCAAACAACGTCTCACATCGTTTTGCTTGTTTTTACACTTGAAATGAAGGGGATGGCTATTCTCATCCTTTTTCCGTTTGCTTTTCTAAAATTTAACTCCACGTTTGGAGGTTCATCCATGTTGATGCAAGTGGCTCTGGTTTATTCTGTATAATGTCCTGTTAGATGAATATACCATTTGATTTAGCCATCCTTCTGATGAGGGATATTAAGTTGTTCAGAAGAGAGAAATTCTAAGGTGCCCACCAGGTTGAGCCTTCCAGAATTTGACATAAACCTACAATTTTTCTGAAGAAGTTTTGTAGCGACATCTTTGGCTTTTCCCATTGTTCTCAGGTGTCCACTTTTTTCCGGTGGTACCTTGTGGGTGTGTGTGAGATCTCCAGAAGCCTAATCTTGGACCAACGGGGTCATCCAGATGGTTAGTAAGCACCAGAGAGGCTGCATCATGCAGTGATTAAAAGCACAGACTTGGGAACCAGTCACACTTTGTTTTGCATTCTAGATTTGTCATCTGCATGGTTTGGGCAAATGATGTAACCTCTCTGAACCTGAATTTCCTCGTCTGGAAAATGGAGAAAACAATTTCTATCCCATATGGTTAGCATGAGGATTAAAAAAGATAATGCATGTAGAGTACTGGGCAGCATGCCTGCCACCTAGTAAGTGCTAGACAAAGTGATAAGAGATATTATATAGAGAGCTATAAGATAGATATATAAGAGATATTATATAGAGAGCTATAAGATAGATATATAAGTGATATTATATAGAGAGCTATAAGATAGATATATAGCGAGGGAGAGCACGCTGCCACGACCAGAGCTCATGTTTATCGTATTCTCTAAGGCATTTCCAGCTCAACATGATGCCTAACACATAGTTTACACTTAATAAAGGTTTGCTAAAAACAGGATGAGTTTCTTACAAAATTAACCATACTTTTACTCTATGATCTGATCGCACTACTTGGTATTTACTCATAGGAATTGAAAACCTATGTCCTCACAAACACCTACACATGGATGTTTGTAGCCGCTTTCTTTATACTTGCCAAAACTTGGAAGCAACCAACATGTCCTTCAGTAGGCAAATGGATAAACTTGGTACATTCAGACAATGCAATATGATTCAGCGCTAAAAAGAAATGAGCTATCAAGCCATGGAAAGACATGGCTTGGAAACTTCAATGCATATTACAGAGTAGAAGAAGCCCATCCGAAAAGGCTACAGACTGTATGATTTCCATTCTGGAAAAGGCAAAGCTATGGAGACAGTACAAGATCAGTGGTTGCCAGGGGTGAGAGGGGGAAAGATGAATGGGCAGAGCACAGAGGAATTTTAGGGCAATAAAAATACGCTGCATGATACTATAATGATGGATGCACGTCATTATGCATTTGTCCAAACCCATATAATGTACAACACCAAGAGTGAACCCTAATGTAAACTATGGACTTGAAGTGATTGTGATGTGTTAATGTAGGTTCATCAGCTGTGACAAATGCACCATTCTGGTGGCGTGTGTTGATAATGGGTGACGCTGTGCATGGGGGAATGCAGGGGGAATATGAGAAAGCTTTCCCCCTCAATTTTGCTGTGAACCTTAAACTGCTCTAAAATACAGTTTAATTTACAAATAGAATAAGCAAGTATGTAAATATATAAGTGAGACTATTGGAAAATGCATTTACCCGTGGGATCGAAGAAAGCGTAGCCTATGAAATGACATAGAGGAGCCTTCCAGTGGTTCCTATCAGAAAAGTTTGAGGCAGAAAAGTTAAGAGAATTTTTCCTGAAGATCACACATTCTGTCATCTAAATCAGTCGCTTCTTTCAATCCCCCAAAACAATCTTGCTGAAGCTTTAGGCAAAGGATAGCCCCAGCCTACAGCTCAGATATTACCTACAGTCTCCTATTTGTCACTGTCACAGCTCCCGGCCTAATTGCTCCATCCTGTCTGATCAGAGTTCATTCTCGAGACAGCCTGACTTCTTAAGTGAATGTCCACGTTTACCCTGGAATAGCAGGCACTTCCTGGCCGGCTCCTTCCAGACAAGGAGCCTCTGTTCGCCTTGGGACTGGGGAGGAAACAGCCTCTGACTGTCCCAGCTGGTGAGTGAGGAGCCCCAGCCCTGGGACAGCAGACCTTACATACATATTTTTGAGCCGTGGATGGGAAGCAAACCAATAGGTTATGAGGTTGCCAGCCTTTTCAGAAGCAGCACTTAGCAATAGCGTTCACAGGCTAGCTTTTAGTACAGCAAAAATGCCTACCTACCAGGAATTCCTTTTCAGTGGTAGAGAGTTTGCAAAGGTGTGTCATTTCTGAAAAAAAGAGCTTCTGACAGGAGCTCGTGCTGAAAAACGGTGGAGTATTGTCATTGTTCTGTTTTACTTTGGAGGTTGTGTTTATATCCTGCTTCAAGCCTTTAAAAATACCGTAGATATGTTTGAGATTGTACTAGTTTACTTGGCTCCTATTTTAAAAAACAAGAAGATAACTTGTGTTTCTGCCTGACTTAGAGGTTAGTAAATTGAATGTGGCGGGTTTGTGGTCTTTGGTCTGCGCAGCGTAAATACATTCAAATCCCTGCTTTGAATCAGCTTTTGCCTGCCTTGGGGGTCAAACTGGGGCCTTTTGTTAGGGGCCATCCTGAGTCGGGGGGTGGGGTGGGGGGAGGGCCAGGGAGGTGGAGGAATGACAAGTATTACAGGACTGTAGGTTGCTATTGTCTCACAAGCAAGCTCATACAACTAAACTCCTTTCTTCTGTTGAGGAGAAGCTGGATGAAGTGGGAGAGGGGCTCCGGGGCCTGGGGAGAAGGGAGGAGAGGTGAGAGGGGCCGGTGTAGCCACTGAGACCTGCCTGTCCCTCCCTACTCCAGTCCCTGACCCCCCAACCCCACCCCCAGATCCCATCGCCTTTCTGCTGACCCAGAGAGGGACTAGCAATGATGTGCTTTGCCGGTACCGAGCACTAGCTGGCAGTGGCCTGCTTGAGCCGAGGCTGTTTTCTAAGCCACTCACTAATCAGAAGTGACTGAGGCTCTGAAAAGAATACAGCCCAGCCTGGGCTCCACCCTCCACGCTAATGAAGAAGGCAGGGAGGTGGATAATCAAGGGCGGTGATGTGAATAATTCCACACCAGAGGTAATAATCCAGAGGTAATGAAATGCATCATGAGTTGTGGGTACAGCAGATTTCCTTTACCAGCCAAGGCTGTTTTATGATCAAATGAGCTTGCCTTTCCAAGCACAGAGCAGCTGACCCTGGGAGGAGCCGGGGTGGGGTGGGGGGCAGGGGTTGTAGGAGGAGCTACCCTGGGATTAAGAATCCAGGCAGCCATTAAAAACAACACTTAGAAGCCTGCATAATCATGCAGGGAAACGCTTGTGATGCGATTTTAAGTGAGAAAATAAAGAAGCATGCAAAGCGAGCATTTTAGACAACCACAGTAATGGACAAAACAAACAAAACTAATCCCAAACACAACTTTATACACACAGAAGAAAGCCTGGAAAGAAATACACCAGAATATTAACAGTAGTTATCTAAGTAGTGGGACTGCAGGTGATTGCTTTCATTCTTCTCTCTGCTATTATCTTCTAAATTTTATATTAACTTGGATTATTTTCCTAATGAAAAAAGGGAGTGTACTAAAAAAAGAATTTGGCTTGGCAGAATTCTTCCCCAGAATAGACTGTGGAGAAACAACCCCGATGCTAACTTTCTAACTAACGTGGATGGGTACCGCGTCCAGGCGGGCTAGATTTTACTGCCCAAGCTGTTCGAGGTCCCAGCAGCCCTCTTCTGGATGAGAACACTTCCTCTGTCAAATTCAGACTGTATGTGAATCTCCCTGGCCTTGCTTCTCTGAGAATTGAAGAGATGTTTTCAGAGGCAGCAGCTTTGTGGCTACATGTTCTCCTTAGGATATAACCAATTTCTACCATATACAGTAGCTTCCTGGAACCTCCTCCTAATTATCTTTCTTTCCCAAGTTTTCTAGTTTTCAAACTAGTTTTGAAAATAACACTATCAAATTAAATGGACTCCTTATTTCACTAAGTCATGGGACTGTGGGTTTTATAGTGGATATCTAGGAGGAGATGACCGATTATTCCTCACTCTTACTAATGAGACGAATGTGGGAGAGTTGGTAGCAAATTCTTTGTTGCATTAAGCTTTTTAATTAATGAAGGGGATCTGCCACCTAAAAATAGAATCCATATTTCCTTCTACAAATGTTTGGGTGTTAAAACAGAAAATCCTTAGGAACCCTTTGAATACTCATTCTTACAGTGTTGCTTTTGGCATTGAATCTGCCAGATGTTTATGCTGCTGTTGGCCACGACCTTCTTTAGGGTGGAGTGGGCACGTTGCTGGAGAGTTACGATCTGCCTGTCTAATGGAGTTGCGTTGATTGCATTACTTAGTGCAATCTTATATCATCCAGATTTTCAAATCTTGTCCTAATACCTTAACATCCGTATTTGTGCTAATGTATAATTATTTCACAGTTCTATACACTACCACCTAAAAAAGGAGGACAATTATGCCTTCAGTTATTCAGAGAATTAAATGAAACATGTGTGAAGTAATTAGTACGGTGTTGAGCAGATAAATTCTGTACTGGACACATCGATCAGGTGTGTGTGTTACAGTTCTCACCTGGAGGAAGCCAGAGGATGCTTGCAGTACTCACAGACCCCCCTGAGCACTTCTTTGTCAAGTGCTATGAAGTACTCAGGAAGTTAAGTAAGTTCCTTATGCAGTATGGAGACTGTAACGGGGTTTTTTGGTTTTGTTTTGGTTTGGCTTTTTTGGTTTTGTTTTTGAGGGATGATGGTCCAAAAGCTTATCAGGAAGAAATATAAACATTTGAGTATGTAGAATACAACGTTGGGTACTGTCATAAAAGGGAAATTCTGAAATAGAAACTTAAAATGCCTTTCCTGTTTCTTCTTTGAAACATGCGACCTGATACCCTGGGTTGGTGGGAATTCTGCCTTTGGCGCTCTGCTGCATTTCCCCAGGACAGATTGAGAAGATCGTTGGAGCAAGGCTGTGGTTCTTCCAAACATGCTTTTTATAATGTATTAATGTATTCTTAGTTAAGCGAATTAACTTACATTTGCTTTTAAGTAAATTTTTTCCCCAAGTATTAAAAACTTTTATTTTAGCGTTCCCCAAGTTGACTGTGGAAGTACAAGTTTCTACATTTAAAAAGTTTATATAAATTACATGAATTGCAATTTTCAGAAAAGTCAGAATGAAACGTTCTGCATAGGACAAAAATATGCCTAAGCAACAGATCACGTTTGCACAAGGCCACTGAATGACATGGATATTAGTAACAATTAAAAAGCTTGTCTACAGCAGACGGAGCAAAGATTTCAGTTTGGTATTCTGTAAGCCAAGATTGTAAACTATTCTCACTATACAGAAGGTCTAACGACATACAGAGTTTTGTGTAGGAACTTTTGTGCTTCTGGTTGGCACATCGCCTACTTTTTAATATGTGAAATTAATACAGAGGTTTGTGAGAGGTTGTGCAAAACCATTGTATTTACAAAAATGGCATAAAAGTGAATTCAGTCAAGGTACATGCACACTTCGCTCACATCTTTAACAACAAAAGGTGTCTTAACACCACAGAACTGAATAGGAACGCTAGCTCCAATGGCAGCCGTTAAGCATTAGAGTCACCTAAGTTACACCAGAATGGGCAAATATTGTCAAGTAACATTCTATTGTTAAAGCAGAAACAGGTGACAGTGCAGCCACGTCTGCACTCCAAGCCATGTCCCCTTGTCTGCTGCAGATTGGACCAGAGGAGACCACTGGACCCGAGGACAGTCCTTCTATAGGCTGGTTAATAGCTTATGAAGCTCTCCGCATCTCTGCCCATCTGGAATATTGGTGGCTCTCTTTCTCAATCAGCGCTCTGAGTGAGCTGGACTCATGACTTACTTGCGGGGTCCGTTAGCAGAAGCAGTAGAGACCAAGTCAGAGGGTAGCTGAGTCGCTGAAGGGGCTGTAGCTTTTGTCTGCCCAGCTTCTTTTCCTGTGCCCCCTTCTGGAAACAGACCCCGACCTTCTGGCCATAGCTACCCAAGCCACGTCAGAGGTCTTCCTCAGCTTTTCCTAATTAAGTTCTCTTTCTTCTCTGCGAAGGAGGCTCTATGGACACTGGCTTCACAAGCAGATGCCTGCAGGGGCCAGACAGATAACGTCAGCGAGAAATGTTCAGATGCCAAAAAATGGGGCTGAGGAGGGCCTGGAACCAATGAGAAGACATGTCTGCCAAAGGCAATCAAATTAAAGCAGAATTGACACCTGTCTTGCCTAACAAAGTAAATGAGGGCTTTTCCCCCAGGTTTGTTGAGATATATTTGGCATACTAGCACTGTGTAAGTTTAAGGCATACAGCATAACGATTTGACTTATGTATATTGTAAATAAAGGAGTTTTTAGCATGGCCCTTGCTGGGGATTTACTGCCCCAGATAACATCAGCTCAGAAGCCTGGGCCTCATCCACTCACCCTATAGATGGACTTTCTCCGAGAAGTGGCCACTGTGGAGGATGTCATGGGCCAAATGTTTTCATCCTCCTCAAATTCAGAAGTTGAAATTCTAACCCCCAAGGTGATGCTATTAGGAGATTGGGCTTTGGAAGGTGATTAGGTCATGAGGGTAGAGTCCTCATGATTGGGATTAGTCCCTTGTAAAAGAGACCTCAGAGAGTTCCTTCAACCCTTCCACCATATGATGACACAGTGAGAAAGCGTCATCCATGAACCAGGAAGTGGATCCTACCACACACCGGAGCTGCCAGCATCTTGCTTTTCTTGGACTTCCCAGTCTCCAGAACTGTGAGAAATACATTTCTGTTGTTTATAAGTTATTCAGTTTATGGTATTTTTTTTTTTTTTTTTTTTTTTTTTTTGCGGTACGCGGGCCTCTCACTGCTGCGGCCTCTCCTGTTGCGGAGCACAGGCTCCGGACGCGCAGGCTCAGCGGCCATGGCTCACGGGCCCAGCCGCTCCGCGGCACGTGGGATCTTCCCGGACTGGGGCACGAACCTGCGTCCCCTGCATCGGCAGGCGGACTCTCAACCACTGCGCCACCAGGGAAGCCCTACAATAGACATTTTTGACGCTGCCAACTACAACTGAGCATTAATGATACATGCCATTTCTCTTTCCTTCTGCAGTTTGTCAACTTCCTCAGGCTGGCAGATACAGACAACTTCCTCAGTGAGGTGACAGATTATCTATTAGCCTGTGGGTCTTATGTTCTACTCCATCCGAACAACTAATCTCCCAAATCAATCTGGTTCTTAGACTGTGGGGGAAGTTAAATATTTCACTTTTGAACTTTTTATTGTCATTTCTATGATATGTTATCTCCAAATGGGACTCTCAGATAATGTATATTGAGGGGAACTTTGAAAGCATAAATTTGTTTTCTATTATTTGGTCTTCTTGGGGTACAAAAACAAAACAACACTGCCCAGTGGGGAATGATGACTTCATCTCCCGTGTGCCCCTGGCTCCAAGTCATGTAGGATTGGAAGGATTATGATACCTCCATACAAAAATGAATGCTTCTATATAAGTACATGGCTTAAATGAGCTCAGTTCAGAGAAAGCTCCCAAATTCCCTGCTTTTGTTGGTCCTATCTTCTATCCTGTGAGAATTAATTAAAATGCCTGGGTTTTAAACTAACAACACCATTTCCCAGCTATGATTTCCTTTGTGACCCAGACAACCCCCTAACTTATACATCTACTTCATAGAATTAAAAATACTTGTTAACATCCAACAATAGAAGCCTATTGTTTTACTGTGGAATGTGCTGGACCTTGTAACTTCATCCACAATACCATAGAACTTAAACAGCTTTGGAAAATAAGCTATGAACTGGATGTCAGAAACACTGTTTTAAGGAACGATGACAGTAGAATATATAGTCACAGAGATATTCTTACTGTTAGGGACTGTCTATTGGGGTGCTCTTGAAAAACAGATTTTTAAAAGACATAAGGCAAGAAAACTGGAGGACAAGCAGGGGAAATCATCACTTCTTGTTGATAGATAAGGTAGGGCTAATTCATATTGGAACCCTTAGGATGATCCCCTTTGGATATGGGGACGCTAGTGTCAGCGTCCAGGAAGATACCTGGGAAGGGGAAAGGAGAACAAATCGCAAAGGTGAAAAGAAACCCATCATTTTGATCATCTTGTTGCATAATAAGCCACATAAAAAGTTAGTGGCATAGCACAACAATTCATTATTATCTCTCATGATGCCTTGGGTTGACATGGCTGGAAAAGCTGGGACGATGGGGCATTGCTGTCCCCAGAGAATTTGTTACCATCTTTAATCCACCACTGTCATCAAGATGATCTTGAAGGGTGAAAGAAGAACCAAATTAGAGCCTGAAGGAGCTAAGTAGAAGGACGGCTGTTCCCTTCCACCTACTGAGCTTTAGGGTATGTAGTTGTGACTTCAATGACAGGAGAGGGAGATAAGAAATTTGGAGATGTTTTAGAGAGAAGAGGACCCCACGGGGATGATTTAAATGTTGGGAAGTGACATCTGTATAAAGGGATTAAATGACATAGGATTGATACGACCTGAAGCAGGGAAGGCCGAGGGGTAGCTGGATAATCATCTTCAAATACATGAGGCTTATTACGAAAAAGATGTGTGGCCATCAAAAGCTGAGCATAAAGGGACTGGGCTGGAAACACTAAAGAATTCCCCACTGAGAAATGGGCATCTTTGGGACCTGAAAGAAAATCGCTTTTCTGGAGCTGTATAAAGAGAACACATTTTATAAGCCTGTAAAACTTTAGGATTAGTTATGCTGAAGATAGAAATGTTAGACCAGACCATCTCTTTTTCTTTTTCTTTTTTTTTGTAGAAGAATCATTTTTTCAAGCGAAACCTTACATGCAACAAATGAATGAAAAGTGACATTGTTTGTGTTGAAGTGACGGCATGGTCATAGTGACACTTACTCTCCTCCCAACTCTTAACACCCCAGACAGCCCCAAAGGTCACCATATGAGACACAAGGACCCCGTTAAAATTAGTTTGAAAATAACTAAAACCAATGAAGGGTTTCCTGACTTTCTACAGAAGGCTGTGGGTGCTTGGAGATTTATTTCAAATGGCAGTTCGGCCTTGAGAGTTTTGTGAGATTGCCAAATTCTTTTCCTGGTTCAAATTTGTGAGACGATGTTATTTTTGAACTCAAGTCCTGTTCTTCTGTGTATTGTCCAATGACACTCTTGTATACACTCTTTAGTAGCACATTTGGTCCTAAGTGTACCAAAGTATAAGGAAAACAGGGTTGAAACTTTCCATCTTTTGGTAAATTTATTTCATTTGCTTAAATAAAGTTCCAACAAATGAAATCAACAGTTTTACTTCATTAATGGTCAATGAAATTAAGGGTTTACTTTATTAAGTCTTAAATAAAATCTTTGCAAAAAAGAGAACATCTTATAACCACCAAGACTGTCATCCTAATGTTACTATCCTAGTAGTTTCATGAATAATCCATTTACTTTGGAATTCTTCCTACACGAAAAGGACAAAATGTATTCTGGTACCACTTTAATACACATGTATTATTATGACTTAATAATTAATAAAGTTTACATAAAATTTTAAAAATATATAAAGACTTCATGGTTGACACAACTTCTAGTTTCATGATGGTGAACTGAGAACCTGCCATTCATACCAAGGCCATGTAATTGGTAGAAAATATTGAAAAAGACACACAACTGCATTGAAAATCAAGTATTGTACAGACAGTCCTCAATTTACGATGATTCAACTTATGATTTTTTGACTTTACTATGGTGTTAAAGTGATAAAGTGTTCAGTAGAAATTGTACTTTGAATTTTGATCTTTTCCTGGGTGATAGGCAGTATGATCCTGTCTCGTGATGCCAGGCAGGACAGAGAGCCGCAGCTCCCAGTCATCCAGGCGATCACGAGGGTAAACAACTGATACGCTTACAACTATTCTGTACCCAGACCACCATTCTGTTTTTCACTTTCAGTATGGTGTTCAATAAATTACATGAGATATTTAACACTTCACTATAAAATAGGTTTTGTGTTAGATGAATTTTGCCCAACTGTAGGCTCAAAGAAGTGTTCTGAGCATGATTAGGCTAAGCTAGGATGTTCTGTAGGTTAGGTGTATTTCAGTTTAACAATATTTTCGACTTATGATGGGTTTATTGGGATGTAACCCCATCGTAAATTAAGGAAGATCTGTATGGTCAGATTAGATTTTTTGAAAATCTAGCTATGTTTTTTTTTTATGGTACGCGGGCCTCTCACTGTTGTGGCCTCTCCCGTTGTGGAGCACAGGCTCCGGACGTGCAGGCTCAGCGGCCATGGCTCACGGGCCCAGCCGCTCCGCGGCATGTGGGATCTTCCCAGACCGGGGCACGAACCCGCATCCCCTGGATCGGCAGGTGGACTCTCAACCATTGTGCCACCAGGGAAGCCCCCAGCTATGCTTTTTACAAGAAATATCATAAAGAAAAATAAGAGGAAGTTTGAAAATACAGGAATGAAGCAGCTACTATGGAAAAGAGCATGGAGAGTTTTCAAAAAATTTAAAAAAACTACCATATGATCCAGCAGTTCCATTCCTGGACGTATTATCTGAACAAAACAAAAAGCTATAGAAAAGATATAAGCACCCTTAAGTTCATTGCAGCATTATTTACAATAGCCAAGGTATGTAAGCAACCTAAGTGCCCATCATTAGATGAATGGATAAAGAAAATGTGGTATATATATACAATGGAATATTACTTGCCATGAAAAACAATGAAACCTTGCCATTTGCGACGACATGGATGGGCCTAGAGGGTATTATGTTAAGTGAAATAAGTCAGATAAAGACAAATAATGTATTATTTTACTTATATGTGGAATAAAAGAAACAAATGAAGAAACATAAAATATAAATAGAGTTATAGATACAGAGAACAAACAGGTGGTTGCCAGAGGGGAGGGGGTTAGGGGGAGGGAAGAAAAAGTGAGGGAGAGTAAGAGGTACAAACTTCCAGTAGCAAAATAAATGAGTCACAGGTATGAAATGTCCAGTGTGGGGAATATAGTCAATAACTATGTGGTATCTTTGTATGGTGACAGATTGTAATGACTTACTGTGGTGATCAGTTTGAAATGTACAGAAATATCAGATCGCTATGCTGTGTAACAGGAACTAACATAGTGTTGTAGGTCAATTATATTTCAAAAACAAACAAACAAACAAATTCACAGAAAAAGAGATTAGATTTGTGGTTACCAGAGGTGTGGGGGGGAGGTAGGGGTAGGGGGAATTGGATGAAGGTGGGCAAAAGGTACAAACTTCTGGTTGTAAGATAAATAACTACTAGGGATGGAAAGCACAACATGATAAGTTTAATTAACATGGCTGTACATGACATACAAAAGTTGTTAAGTGAGTAAATACTGAGTTCTCATCACAAGGAAAACATTTTTTTTCTATTTCTTTAATTTTGTATCTGCTTGAGATCACAGATGTTCACTAAACTTATTGTGATAATCACTTCATGACATGTAAGTCAAATCATTATGCTGTATACCTTAAACTGGTACAGTGCTGTACGTCAGTTATATCTCAATAAAACTGTAGGAAAAAGAGGTAATCGTAAAGCTAAGAAAAACACAGGAATGAAAAAAGCTTACTAAGCAAATGCTGACAAAAAGAGACGGTAGCAATATGAATATCAGACAAACTAGAATTCAAGGTGAAAAGGACAATATCAGACCAAAAATTCAAGGATTAAGGAAGGTATTTCGTGTTGAGGAAAATAACTCTTCACTAAAATATATGGCATTATGAGCTTTTATGCAACTGTTGATGTAGCTTTGACAAGCAGACAGGCCGAGGTTGTAGCAGCATAGGTTGTAGCACTGTCTATCATTATAAAACATAAATTAAAACAAAATTGAAAAGAACCTAAAAGCCCATCAACTGATTGGCTAAACACTCCGAAATATTGTAACAGTTACAAAGAATGAGGTCAATCTATATACTAACATAGCTAGCTCTCTAAAATGTATTGTTGAGTGAAAAAGCAACTTTGCAGGAGCATGTGTACAACAATATAAAAACCACTATGTTAACACACACACAATGTTGCTATGTATTTACTTTGGATACAGAAGTCTTTATATAAATAAATAAGAAAAAAAATCAGGAAAGAACACATGCAAAAGACATAACTGTGATTACCTCTGGGGAAGGGGAAAGAAGTAGACTGGGGTCGGGGGTGCTTAATCAGAAGACTTTAAATTTTATCTCAAATGCTTCCATTTTTTTAATAAGGAAAATTCATTTTATTATCACTCATGTTATTAAATTAAAAAAAAAAGATTCCATGATTTCAGAAAATTCTGAAAGCCCTGTACTAGCTGATGTGTCAAGTTGGTTGCTGTTGGATACAAATACCACAAAATCTGATCTGAACAATAAAGCTTGAAGAGTAGGCCAGTTTATATTATTTCATGTAACAGGATGTTCAGAAGAGTCGAGGGTTGAATGAGTACAAAGTTCAACCACATCACTGAGGACCCAGGTTCTTTCGATTTATTTGCTTCAATGAATTCTGAAGAAATTTACTTCAAATTCTCTTTGCATCCTTGGAGTATGTTTAATCAGCCTCAAAGCAAGATGGTGCCAGCAGTTTCAAGCAAACAATACCCAGAAGAAAATAATAATAAGCAACAGTTATACAGTGCTTACTATATGCCAGCATTTTACATACATTAATTCATTTTTGGTTCCCATAACTCTTTTTGCAGATGAGAAAGCAGAGGCATTGAAATTTGTTGAATGTTACGTAATTAGTAAGTGGTAGATTGAAATCCAGTCAGTCTGGCACAAGAATATGTGCGCTTAATCTCTGTGCTCTACTCTATATGCTTTTCCCTGTGACTTTTTTTTTCCTTTCTTGTCTTTTCTTGTAGTTTTCTCTAAGAAGTAAGGAGACTTTTCCCAGAAACTTCCCAGCAGACAATTCTTTACATCTCATTGGCAGATGCCCACTCCTGAACCAATTAGATTATCCTCAGCCCAAACAGACCACTTCTGGAGTTGAGAGTGGGGTCAGCTGCCCCCAAGGACATTGCTGTGTGGGAAAGTGTAGACACATGAACCAAATTTGGGCTCTCTTTGGAAGGAAAAGAGAGTGGAGGGGGCTGATGCCAAGAAAATAACCAACAGTCTCCAGTAAAGGTAATTTCTATTTGTCCTTTGTAGCTCAATGACTCATTCATTTGAATGCCTGTTATGTTGGGCAAACAAGTGAAAATTTCCAGGAAGTATGTATGATTTGAACCTTGAGGAGAAGAACCTCAGCTAGAGATAGAGATCTGAGTATTGCCAACACATAGATTATAATTGTTTTTAGTCACCGTGATGGAGAGAATTCCTACAGAAGAGAGAGTAGAGGTTTGAGAGAAGATGGTCTAATAAGATAAGATTCAGTGTTTGTAAGATTTAGTATTTGATAAGATTTAGTGTTTCCCTCTTCTACAGTATTAGATTAAAAGTAGTATGATTAAAAAAATAAAAACTATAACTGCATCTAGTATACCTAATTGTTATTAATAAAATAGCTACACCTTCTTTCATTTAATTTGTTTATTAGTTTATTTACTTTATTCTAAACATCATGAATGGGACTTCCTTGGCGGTCCAGTGAGTAAGACTCCACGCACCCAATGCAGGGGGCCAGAGTTCGATCCCTGGTTGGGGAACTAGATCCCGCATACATGCCGCAACTAAAGAGTTTGCATTCCACAACTAAGACCAGCGCAGCCAAAATAAATAAATAAATAAACAAATATTAAAAAAACAAACAAGCAAACAAAAATAAACATCTTGAATAATCTTGTTCTTCACCAATCCAAGATGTTGAAGGGCCCAATAATCAAACCTTCACAAGAGTAACCTAAAATTGTCCCTGGCTAAATACAAGGGGTGAAGCAATCTTGCACCAGAGATCGTAGCTGAGTTGTTCCCTGGTACATGTAGCCTACCGACTTTGCCTTGGATGTCTCCTGTACTCATTGATCTGAAGAGATTACTCCTCAGTGTGTGTTAGTTGGGCTAATCTAACAAGCCCCATAGCTCAGTGGTTTAATCCAACAGAGGTTTATTTCTTGTTTACACTGTAGTCCAACTTGGGTTGGTAGGGATGCGTTCCTTCTATCTAGCAGCTCCACTAAGCCCTTGAGCCCCGAAGTCTGCCCCTGGATCCTCAGCATTTAGGTAGGATATGAGAAAAGAGAGAAAGATCATAAAGGATTGCATGGGAGGACTTACGGGCCAAGCCTTGGCGTGGTGAACATCACTGTTGACCCATATTCTATTGACTGGGACTCAGTCACATGGTCACAGTGAACTGCAAGGAAGTCTGGGAAATGTAGTCTAGCTGTGCACCAGGAAGAAGAAAATGGGTTTGGTGGGTACCTGGCTAGTCTCTGACATACAATGGATTGAGTGAAACACTTCCATCATGTTAAAATGTAATGTTTTTATTTGTTATATTTATGGTTTCTCTCCAATACCTTGTTCCCATTTATGAGAGACTTTTCTTATGTTATATTCTTCCTTACTGATTACAGCTTGGTCATTTTTCGTATTTCGTCCTTTTAATTATTCGAGGTCCTCCCAATTTTGCTTTTGCTATTTCCAGCTATTCCCTTCTTTCTTCAAAGTTCTCTGCCTTCTGTATTTTGGTCTTGCATCTCAGTCAAAATCCATTTGATCTTTTCTCCAGTGCTTTAGGAAATTTTGTGTGTGTTTCCTAGAGCTTTTACATATGGATCAGCTATTTTATGCATCTTAAAACTTAAACCCTGTGGTAAGTGGACGTCCAAAATACACTACATTATTTGATTAATTAAATAAAACCTCAGACATGCGCCCAACTCTTAGAAACACCTTAATGTACTATATTAAGTTCAAAGCAGGTAACTTGTATTTGACGTTATAAGTTGTGGAAATTGTAAGCTTGATTTTTAAAAGATTAAATAAATAACTGCTCAGAAACACAATCGTTCTTGAGAAACAATCATTATATACCCGTCAACTGTCATTGTGAACATTTAAACAGCAGCCAGCAAGGTTTTCATGTGATCCTGGCAAGATCAGGTAAAAACCACACCTGGCTGAACTTTGGGGAAATATCCTTGAGCCTTTCAAATATATTGTTATTATTTTTTTCATTGTTGTCACTACCATCAAGATCAACCAGGTGCTTATGGACACATTAAGCCATAGCTGTTGTATTTAATGGTACTCTTACAGCCTCAAGAGACAAGCCCCAGCCCTGGTGGCCAGCTGAGTCCCAGGGAGTGACAAGTCCTAACAAGGGCACCTTGGCAGAGTGCTCTGTGGGTCCCTCCCCGAAGACAAATCAGTAGCTTGATTAGGTGGGGCTGGGGCTGGGCCTGGGTGGCGGCAGTCCCTTAAGTGCCTGGCTTTCATGGGCTTGGCTACAGTCCACGCAATTACTCTAACTAGGTGACTCGACTTGAAGCCAAGTGAAGCAGTTTGGGAACCACAAACACGGCACCTGCTAATGAGCTGCCATTTTCAGGGTGGGCCTTAGGGTCATGGCTACCATTTTACAGGCCTAACTGGCTCACTGTTAGAACAGCAGGGAGCAGTGAGCAGCTCTTCATGGCAGAGCAAGGGCTGCAATGTTAGATTTTGCCGAAGATTGTGACCCTCGCCTGCCCAATACTTGATCAACATTTTACTACTCACATCATGTCACACACATGGTGTGTAATATATCTAAGGTTTTTATTCTTTTTTTACTTTGTTTAAATGACCTGTTTTATGGCTTGCTCTGAAGCCAGAATTAGATTCTTAAGTGCTCTAGGAAAAGAGTTCTAAGCAGAATTAAATCTAATCTGGCCGTTGATTATCTGCTGGATCTAAGTACCTCTTCTTCATACTGTTCTCGCCTCAGTGGGATAATAAACTAGCAATTCTATGAGGTGTTTGTGGAAAAACAAGGTTTTGGCGGGGGTGGGGGGGGCGGGGTGGGGCGGGGATCCCTTGCTAAACAAATGCCCAAAATGAAACAGTGCATCATTTTATCACCTGTCTCTTGGAAAATGTAAACCTTATTTTCATGTAGCCAGATTTCCTGGGGCAAATAGGAAATCAGGGCAATCAGGTGGAGATGTCAGCAAACAGATGTGTGCCAATCCCTGGGGGAGGGGAGGGGAGAGAGGGGAGCGGGGAGGGAAGTATCCTCACATGCAGGGAGGTTGGTCTCAGAACAGGGTTTCTTTGTGCCGTTTCTTTCTGGATGGAGTCAGCCTGCTCTGACTCTTGATTACGTAACACAGTCATTCAGCTCCCATAAACAGGTCATTGCTGAAAATGAGCAAAAAGAGACATCATTCTAGGTTGACAAGGGAGAGAAGTAGGAAAATTGGGCTTGGTCTCATGGAACTTCAGCCCCTCCCAAAGTTTTCAGTGCCAACTCAGAAAGGGTCTTTAAGCAAAACACCGTGAATAAGGATGTAAGTCCAGAAGGACCACAGGATGATATGTCTGACTTTAAATGTATACAACAGAAGTGACCCAAGTTGGTAGAACGACATCCAGAGATGGAGGAGATGCACCGGAAGGTTAAGTGATTGAGTGGGGTATGGAGTAGCTAGGGTTCCGCTGCTCCAGGAAATTCTGAGTTTTTTCTTTTGGGGGCAGTGGGGTGAGGTTGAGGGGAAGTCATGAATCAGGGCTTGACTGCGCAGGCAGGCTCCGAGTCACTTATCTTCTGTAGATAGCAACCTGGGTGCCCGAGGACAGGGAAGCTACATCACCAAAATTTCCAACTATCAGCCTCAAGGGTGTTAACTGGTTGTTTTTCCTTTAACACCAATTAAGTGTTCACTTGGATGTTTTAATTTGGGAACCTCTGAGTCTTCTGTTTTACCATCATTGAGGTAATATTTAGCAGTTTAGGTGCTATGAGAAACTCGCTATATTTATGTCTAAAAAGCTTTACAGTGCCTTTTAAAACATGCTCACCAAATCACTGGAAATTATATCAGCACTAAGTATGTCATCCACATGAATACCCTTAGAGTCTCACCGTGAATATGTGATTGACAAGCATAACGTGTGGCCACCTGGCACACCGGGCGCTACATCAGCCTGACTCCTCAGGTAATTTCCTGCAAAGGGGATGAGATTGAGAAGACTTCAGATCTTAAGCCCTACAATGAAGGAAAACTGAGGATTTAAAATTTTTATTTCGCATAGATTTTTTGTTTGTTTGTAATGGACAAAAATGTAAATGTGTCCCTTGAGAGAAGACCTTGGGAGCTGACTGAATCAGTCTTTCTGGCTAGCCCATCCCTCTCTTCCTCCAGCCCCAGAGGAAGAGGTGGTGGTTGGTGCTGGGGGGAGAGGATCACGATAATTGCCACCATTTTCTCTAACCTCTGGGCTCCCTCTGACCTCCCAACATCCTGGTGTAGGAGAAGGCAAATCTGTATCCCCTGTAAGAATCTGTCAAAAGTTTAACTTAGCAAATGAAGATAAACACTCCAGCCTCTCCCCAACTCCCTAGAACGGAAAGAAAATGTAAACTATGAAGGTGGTCACACTTAACAGGGCCCAGATCCTGTATGCTGACGTGACAACATCTGGTCAGAGCCTGGCTCACCTACCTCCCTTATGGAGTCTTTCTCCACCGTTCTACCCACCCCCATTCTTTTCTTCTACAAAATTCTGCTCACTTTGAATGTCAGATCAGAAGCTTAGTCTCCCATGACTGTAGATTTACAATGAAAGCAACACGACAACAACAAAACGTTTAAACCAGCAGTAGCAACGTGGGTAATAAGAGGACGGTCAGTTCTGGGACAGAGAAGTCAAAGTCACCAATGTTTGCCTTTTTGCATAATCTGACACAACTTTTCCGCTCTTATCACATTCTATCAAAGACCTTTGGTGAAAGTATAACCTTACGTATTTAAAGTTGATGTTCCGGGCTTCCCTGGTGGCGCAGCGGTTAAGAATCCACCTGCCAATGCAGGGGACACGGGTTCGAGCCCTGGTGCGGGAAGATCCCACATGCCGTGGAGCAACTAAGCCCGTGTGCCACAACTACTGAAGCCCGTGCGCCTAGAACCCGTGCTCCGCAAGGAGAGAAGCCACCGCAATGAGAAGCCTGTGCACCGTAACCAAGAGTAGCCCCCACTCGCCACAACTAGAGAAAGCCCGCGCGCAGCAAAGAAGACCCAACGCAGACATAAATAAATAAATAAAATAAAACTTTTAAAAATGCTTAAAAAATAAAATAAAATAAAAGTTGATGTTCACCAGCAATCACTATGTGCTGGGTACTCTATCCTCATCTCCTCACTTGACTTTCACAGTATCCCTCTGGGGCCTGTAAGAAGCATGTGTGGTTGGTTTTGCCTTTTTATAGGTGAGTGAACAGAGGCATAAGGTGGTTGGGGAACTTGCTCAGAGTCACCATGGCTGATCCATTGTTGAGTTAGGTTTTGAACCAGCCCTGTGAGGCCCCAGGTCTAGCCAGGTTCACACTCTTATTTACTACGAGATGGCACCATAGTCCCCCAAGGCGATACTTTCCATTGAGGGTCATGGAGGCTGAGGTTGAGAACCCTGCAAACAGAGAGAGGAAGCTGATGGAAGAGCTTGACTCACAGCTCCGATTTTTGTTTCTTGGTTCTTTTTTCCCCTCTCCAGCCCAGAGGTCTTAGCGAAAGCATCTATATAATCTTGTCCAGTGCAAAATGAACTGAAAATGTGGGCTCCTTGTTCAAAAATTACCAAAAATTTCAAAATGGTGACCATGAAGCCGGGTCTTCATCTAGCCCTGATTTAAGATGGTTATTTCTAGCATTCTGTCTCTAGAACTCTCTAGACCCCATCTGGGAGGACTTCCAGAAGAGTGGCTCCAGGAAGTAGATGTCTAGATGGAGACCTAGATATTGCTGAGTTGGCACTGGTGGTATTTTTTTCTTGTGTCCCGGTCAGTGAAGCTTGTTCACTTTGCCATAATCACACTGGCAGCAAAGTGATGCTCTATACATTTTAAACCTAAACAGGTAAATATAGTTTTATTTGTTCTAAGTAAATAGTTGACAATAGCTAGGTCAATGGATTCTGTAGATGAAATGGTCCAACCTGATGTCTCCCCAAATAGCTAGAAACAAACAAACAAAAACCACATCCAGGGGCTTCCCTGGTGGCGCAGTGGTTGAGAGTCCGCCTGCCGATGCAGGGGATGCGGGTTCGTGCCCTGGTCCGGGAGGATCCACATGCCGCGGAGCGGCTGGGCCCATGAGCCATGGCCGCTGAGCCTGCGCATCCGGAGCCTGTGCTCCGCAACGGGAGAGGCCACAACAGTGAGAGGCCTGCGTACCGCAAAACAAACAAACAAACAAACAAAAAAACCCACATCCATTTATTTTATTTAGTTCATGCAAGCTTTGCTTGCGTGAAGAACGAACACATTTGAGGCAGCACCCTAGCTCTGAGTCCTCCTGCAGGGCCCAGAGGGTGGTTTAAGTCGTGGAGAGGCATTTTCACAAGCAAAGCCCTAGGCAAGAGTCAGGTTCGCCTAAGGCAAGATCTCTTTTGCCAAGACTGGACGTGGAAAGGGTGTGGGCCCCACTAGGTACGCTGAGCCTCAGGACAGCCTCCAGGCCCGGCAAGCAGCTGGGCCAGAATCTCCCTGGGCTGGGCAAATTGGTCAGGGGAGGTTACGGAAGGCCTGAAGAGAGTGCCAAGGCAGATGCCACACACCATCAGGGTGGAGACCCCTAAGGGGCTCAGGAAACCAGGGCAGGACTTGGGTGGGGTTAAAGCCACAGGGCAAGATCTGTGGGCCTGCAGCTATTAATACCGTTTCACACTGAGGAAGCAGAGTGCCAAGTACAGTTCTCTAAGTACTTGAAGCGTATTAACTAATTCGGCAGTTCTCGAACTTGAGCATATAGCAGAATCACGGCTGTTAAAACACTGATCCCTGGGCCCACTTTCAGAGTTTCTGATTCAGTAGCTCTTTCTCTTTTTTCTTCCTAAAGCCTCTCCTTTATCCATATCCTGTTTTAGGTCCCTCCCTCTCCAGGATCTCTTCCCTGCCCCTGCTAACTCTGAGTGATTTCTCCTCTGAGCCCTTCTACGTTGAAGCATATTGATTAAGGGCACATCCCAGATCTGGGTTTGAATCCTGGATCTACCACTTACCAGCTCTGTGACTGCGAACAAGTTATTTTATGGCTTCCCTTCCAACATATAAATTCAAAGATCAAATTATTAAGAATTTCAAGGCAGCTACTGGTGAGCGTTAAACCCCGAGCAAGAGGCCCTTCTGAGCACTAGGCCCTGAGCAACTGTATAGGTCAAAGACCCAGGAAACTGGCCCTGGTTGCAGAGGAGAGAACTTACCACAGCTCAGAGCCAGAGAAGACATTTTGGGGGTGAGTGGGAGGGCCAGGAAGCAGGATCTGATAGAGGTTAGGGCTCTCACTAGACTGGGAGGACTTGTCAACCTGAATCTACTTTGAAGAAAAACTCTGAATATTTAATTTTAGCATCCAGCCCAGATAGGAAGGGTAAAGGCATGAAATCTGGGAGTTCAGCTTGTGGGTTGTACTACCGCTCTCAGTTTAGGTAAGCATGGTTTAGCAAAATATATTCAGTAAGCTCATCCAATTGTAGTCTTCTGGGAAACTATTTTTGTGTTTCCTTTCTTAGTTTCATTAGTAAAAATTTCTTTAGAGGACTGACCATCTTGTTTCGGGTGGGCAAAGAGGACAAGGAATTTTTTCACATTGAGTTGGACAGACACGGCCTCAGTGCCTCTCTGGAGGCCAAGTTCAGGGGAAGGCTGGGGCTGACTCAGCCCAGAAGGGGAGACCAGCGTGCCCGGATGGGTAGTGTGGGAACCCCGAGGCTGGGGACATGTTCCACTGTGGGTGTTGCTCCCACTGGCCTGAAACCACTCGCTCCCACTGGCGCACCATGATACACAAGGGGTGACAATCACAGGATGACAATGATTTTCAACCTTCAAGCAGACTACACATGGGCAAGCATTTCCTTCCCAGAAGTCATTTTCAGGGCTATGCTCACACTCTGATGATCCGGAAGGTCAGTGTGGCAGAGCAGAGAGAGTTTGGACTTTTAAAGGAGCCAGACCTAGAATAGAATTATGGCTTTGCTGTGTTTCCAATTTCTCCCTCCCTTCTTTCCATCCTTCGTCTCTTTTTCACTCCTTCCCTTTCTCCCTCTCTCCTCCCTCCCCTCATTCCATCAATTCATTCACCAAATATTTATTGAGTTTTTATGCTGGTCTGTACCAGGTGTTGGGGGTACAGTGGTGACAAATGCAGACACACAATCCCTTCTCTGATGGAGGCTGCAGTGGAGAGGGCATTGAACAATTATTAGGAGAGGTGTGTGTGTAATGACAGGCAACCAACCCAGTGCGGTGGGAGGATGTAGCAAGGGGATTCAACCAGGGTGAGGGTCATGGGCAAGGTACTCACAGCTTCATTGTCCTCTACTCTAAATTGGGAGAATTAATGTATGTAAAGTGTCCAGCACCAGGCTTGGTCCATGACGACATTCTGACTACTCAAGCCAGCTTTGGGATTCTTCTGGGGAACTGTCACCAGAGGGAGTGTCAAGCTCCATTGATGGTCATTTCTTTATTATCCTGCCTCATCTTTCTTGTGCTAATTATCTTTTCACCCCGGTGATGGGCCTTGCTGCCTCTCTGAGCCCAGGGTTCCCTGGAAGGCAGGGGCAGCAGTTACCCTCTTTGAATCTCCAGAACACCTATAACAATGCCCAGCACATAGTAACTGCTCAATAAATGTTGCTGGATTAAAAAGAGCTGAATAATGAAAATGAGTCACAGAGAAAGGACATCTGGCAATCCAGAGAATGAAAAAGTTTTATGGAAAGAAGTTGGAACCTATACAGCTGTTCTGATATTACCTTTATGACCTCTTGGGAGAATAAAAACCAACACACATCACACCCTTTGTCTCATCGTTTCCTCTGCTATCGGGCATGGAGGATTAATAAAAGAAAGAATATTTAGTTGGGGTTTTACTCCAAGGGATCCTTCTTAATTAAGTGGTGAGGCATTAATTAAAAATCTAATTAATCATCATAAGCTTTTGCTGTTGTGCTTGGCAGTCAGGTGCAGGCTTTCTGCAGACATGAAGCTACAGGAGCTCTGAGCTGCATGTAAAAGAAATACCCCCCAACCCTCCAAATAGATGGGAAATCACTGAGCAAGGCATCCTCCTGGTGGGCCTCTTACAAGCTAATATACAGAGGTGGACTTACCATGGAGCCAATGAGGCTTAACCTTTGGGCCCCTCACTTGCATAGACCTTACCCAGGTCTAGGGTGTAAGATGGAGCCCAGGTGGAGTGACATTATTAATGAAGATGGTGTTGATGATGATAATGTCAGTGTAACTGTACAGAGAGGAACTGGAAAGAAGGGCTGCACAGAGCCCAGGGAACTTGTTGGAAAATTGTTTTGGATCAAAATGAACAGAAAAGACCTCATGAAAGTGTCTAAAAGTCAAGTTATCAAGGTTAGACGGCACATACTAACTTGGTCTTAACCCAGGGTTCATGCAGGGGCTTCTGGGGCTCCATGGGCACCCTGAAATTGTATGCAATTGTCTCTGTATGTGCATTTTTTCCTAGGGAGAGAAATTCTATTCATAAAGATGGGAAAGTCTGAAATGGACACAATAGACAATGGATTTTGTAAGATTATACTATTCTAGGGAGTAGAACATATAATGGTAGGAGGAAATAAAATTTGTAAGTAAAAATAGTACGTGGAATAATCTTCGTTCTGTCTTCCCTGTGTCTTATTTGAGTCCATGTCCAGAGGCAGGTACAGGAAGACAGGCTGGATGGAGGCAACTTCCAGCTTGGTGGAGGCTGCGGGTAGGGGGCTGTGATCCTAGAACCAACCTGGGGTCAGAAAGAAGGAAGCTTACAGTCAACAGGCTCGCAACCCACCAGAGAGGAGGCCAGAGAAGGGCAGTGGGACACAGAGAAAAGTGTCTCCTAGGGGTCTTTTGTTGTGGTATGATCTGACTGAGGGTTCCAAGATTTGGGGTCCCGGCCAAATCTTCTTCATGTCATGATTTATTCCCATGCATAAGTGGCCAGAACCAGGGATTGAAATAATTAACTGAGAGAAGATTTTAAAAAAAGGAATTCTTGATAACAGGATGGTACCTACTGCCTAGAGATTCATCTTAACTGGAGGTTGAAAATAGTCTGGGGCCCAAGAGAGAAAAAACTCTGGGAGGGTCCTTATCAGCCCTATGAGGAATAAGAGTAGGGTTAATCTTAGTTAGACACAGAGGGTGAAATTAAGACCAGTCTATGGCAAAGTTAAAATCACAAGATAAAAGCCAGACTGAGAAACAGGCTAGGAAGAGGGCTCCTGGGACTCCAGGGAGGGATCCAGAGAGTTCATGGTTTATGAGGTCAGGGAGTGGCGCTGGATAAGAACCAGATCTGTAGCCAGAAACCAGGTGTCTCTCTCGTTCCCACCTACACACCCACTCAAGCCAGGTGCAGCCACTTCCCTGCCTGCACCTGCAAGGCCAAGGCTAGCTGGGCCCAGGCTCTGGTCCCACCCCGGCTGGAAGGATGTGAGGAACTTCCTGCCTCAGGCAAACCTTGGCTTTCAATCAAGGTCTCCTGGTTATTCTTCCCTTGTCTCTGCCTGTCCAGCACTGCCAGCTCTCTGACCCCTCACAGCTCCCGACCCCTGGTCCTAGAATTCTTCCAGCCCAAGTCAACCCAAGCCCTAATGTTTTGTCCTGGCTTTTCTGGTCCCAGCCTCTCGCACTCTTCCTGTGATCCTTCAAATTCCATCCTTGCACCTACATCAGGAAATAAGGCCAGTCCCCAACTCTTTCCCTCAGGATAAGGAGTGGGGATATCTGAGAAGAAAGAAAATAGGGTAAAGGCTGTGGCTCAGGTAATGTTAGAAAGAAAAATTATCCCTTTATTCCCCAAGAGTGTCATTAACATGTTAATTCAAAATCCAAGGAACAAAGGGGGTGGAGGAACCTATCAGGTGTGTACATTTTGTCACTCTTGGCCCCTAAGGAAAGAATAAGGGACTGTCAGAAATTCTCTATAATGTTCTGAGAGCACCTATCACAAAAGCCTATCCACCCAGGTGTCGTATGTTTCTGAAGAAAGAGTTACAGCTTATAGAAGTAGAGTCTATCCTTCTCCAATATGGGGAATATGTGCTCAATCTGGGCAAGGGTTAACCATTGCAGGAGATTATATCGAGCTTGGGTTTAACTTTTAAACAAGATGCTGGGGGGCATGTCTTAACTGTCATGCTGCATTGTAAATTTAGAGTTTGGGTGTGGAAGCTCTGCCCCCCTGCTTTATAATCTACACAGGTGTGCAGAGGACTTCAAAGCTAGTTCTAGAAGAAGGCTGTTGAGAATTACCTCTGGGGGAAAAAAGAAAGAAAGAAATCCCACAGAACAGATACTGAGAGAAGTGAACTAAACCCTCCTGGAGTAATTGCCTTCACATTAATTTTAAAATTCCAAAAGCTTTTTCTTGTGTTCTAGCTCAAGAATGGGGACTTCCCATTCCAAAGACTGATTTCAGATTTGATAACCTCTATTCTTTTCTGAAAGTGATTCAAATAGAAAGTTTACCCAGGGAAATTTTGGTAACACCTTAGGCTGTTGAGCAGGACACATACTAGCTCCACGTCCAGCCTAGCGCACTATGCATTCTCAGACATTGCTTCTTGCCATTGCACTGTCAACTGTAATGGAGAATGTAAAATGTGGTCATTTGAGTCTCAGCTGTTCTCCTTTAAAAGCAATTAAGTTAGCAAGTAGAGTATCCTTTTTAAAAACTGAGATGGGGCTTCCCTGGTGGCGCAGTGGTTGAGAGTCCGCCTGCCGATGCAGGGGACGCGGGTTCGTGCCCCGGTCCGGGAGGATCCCGCGTGCCGCGGAGCGGCTGGGCCTGTGAGCCACGGCCGCTGAGCCTGCGCGTCCGGAGCCTGTGCTCCGCGACGGGAGAGGCCACAGCAGCGAGAGGCCCGCATACCGCAAAAATAAATAAATAAATAAATAAATAAATAAATAAATAAATAACTGAGATGATTTTGCCGAATTCACTAATGTTCGATAGGGTATATACACTTGGAATTTACTTTTCAACAATAATGTTGGGGCTGGACTGTAGTTAGCATATGGGGAAAAAAAATGCTCCTTCTAAATGTCAATATTTGAGTCCTACTAAAAGCTGAGGGGGATTTATGCATTTAGCCTAAAGCATATTTTACTTCTTGATATTTTCGATGATTTGTGGCCAATGAATCATGAAAATGAAATCTTAAAACCCCAAGAAACCACCAGAAACCAAGCTAGGCACTTAGCATATTTCACAGTAATTATTCCCACCCGACTCCAAAATGAAAATGTTTGTTTTCTCCAATTTGTCTGCTCTTTTCATTTACTGACATTTGGGGAATTTACAGATTAAATTGCCTGTTCTACCGAGGACAGGATAACTAACATTGGAGTTTGGAAAGTTCTGTTTAGTTCAGTCCATCTCACTCTTCCTTGGAGAATAGGAAAGCTAGTCATTTTTCTCGTTTCACAGAGGTTTCTTTTTTTTTTCTTGGAAAGATGATTTCTACTAGATTATTTCATAACCGTAACATATAGGGCTTTAAAAATGCTTAACTTCTAACTTAACTTTCTGGTGAAATCATCCACCAAGTTTAGTCATTCATTTTCCAGGTAAAGATGATAACAATTCCACTTATGTAGCCATTTATCATCGTTACCTTCCAGCTTGCCACATAGCAGAGCTACAGATACCCTGTTTAGTATTTTCCACCATTTCCTCTTAGCAAGTTTTCCTTATTCTTGTTAATTATTCCTAATTTCTTTTAATTTGGGGGACTTTTAGTTTTTCACAGTTTCTTATGGCAGAGACTCAGTTTTCTTTCTGTGTCCGTTCTCCCCTTCTTCCTGGTAAGAGCAAAGTACAGTGTTCCACCCTCTTTCCCTCCCCACAAAGGAGAATTACATTACCCAGTCTCCCTTGCAGCTAGTTGTGACCATGTGATTAAGTTCTCACTAATGGATGGAGCAGATGTGTTGAGCATGCATTGTGTTTGCTTCCATATAAGAACATTGCTCACCCGCCACTTCTCCTTCAACGTAGGCTGGGACCTGGATGTGGCACTGGTGAGCCAGCTTTAACCACACATGAAGACAGCATCCTAGCGGACAGGAAGACCTTGAAAGTGAAAGAAACCTCAGGACTTGAGTAAGCCACGTACCTGTCCTGGACTACCTGCCTAACCCTGGACTGTTAAATGAGAGAAAAAAAGATTTCTCTCGTATTTGAACGAGTGTTATTTTGAAGTCCCTTTGTTATAGTAGCATAACGGATACCCTAACCCTGACTAGTGCATTTCTTAAACAAAAGAGAAGATGCCACCACTGCACTCTATGCTACTCAGATCTTACTTGGAGTGTAAGTGAATCACGTTTTGAGCATAAAGATAAAGCAGAGGTTTTTCAGATTAAAGCAACAAGAATGGTGAGGGATTCAAAGCAGAAGAAACTGGAAGAGCAGCCTCGGAGTATGAGTGCTATTTTTAGATATCCAAAGAACTGGCAAGCAGAGTGATTCACCTCGTTCTGTGTGGTTTTAGGAGTGCATAGAAGTAGGACTCAAGGTGAAAACAGATTTTGCTTGAGACAAAGAACATTCCTGGCTGTCAGCTCTGCATAGAAATGGAAAGGGCTACCCTGGAAGCATTGAGCTCCCTGCCCGTAGAGGCATCTTAATAGAGCCTGGATAACCATGTGGCTGGATTTCCTAATGACTATGTGTCATGCATGTATACTATATAAGTCATCTCAAATTCTTAGAACAGCACTAAAAATTATATATTTTTACCTCCATTTTATAGAAAGGGCGTCTAGATCTCAGACAGGTTAAAACTTACCAAAGGTCACGGAGCTAGTTAGTAGCACGGTCCATGTTCTTTCTACCAATCACTATTAAAGCTGACTTACAAAATGGCTTAAAAGTGTCTTCCAAACCTGAAATTCTGTAAGTCCTCTGGAAAACTTCTTTCCTTAATTTGTGCTTGAATTCTGAGGTATCAGAGCCAGACATCTCCTAAAGGTTGATGTGCCTAATCTCCTATGTTTTAACCCAGTTGCCAACTTAATTTGAGCCTTCCTTTTTGAGTCAGAGATTGCCAGCCGATCCTCAACCCATTTTCTCTGCACACAGTGAGAATGCATTTTTCAGTTTCCCTTGCAGTGGAATGTGAGCAAAAATGATGTGGGCCACTCCCAGATCCGGCCTGCAGAAACCTCTCATATACTTTCTTCTGCTGCTGCTGCATATTGGCTCATGGAGTGACCCTGAAAGTTGAATATTGAAGAACTTCTACCTTGGTTTCCAAACAAGGTGTTGAACAGAGCCTCCTGGCAAGCTGAAACTGTTTTGGACTGTGTAAGTGAGGGAGGCATAAGCTTTTACTGTGTTTAAGCCATTTTTTACTTTAGAGCAGGGGTTCCCAACCCCCAGGCCGTGGAAAGCTACGGGTCCGCAGCCTGTTAGGAACCTGGCCACACGGCAGGAGGTGAGTGGCGGACAAGTGAGTGAAGCTTCACCTGCCGCTCCCCATCACTCCCCATCGCTCACATTACCGCCTGAACCATCCCTCTCCCCTCCATCCGTGGAAAAATTGTCTTCCACAAAACTGGTCCCTGGTGCCAAAAAGGTTGGGGACCACTGCTTTAGAGTCTATTGGTAAGAGCAGGTAGCCCACCCTCTGTAATACTCTTTATCCTCAGCCACTAAATACCCAGAGATTTTACCTCAATCATAGGACTATGCCCAGGGTCATGGTGTTTACCAACAACTCTACTAGACTAATCTTTTTGACGCTGCAAATATTCCACCCTTTTTGACTTAAAGAAAAAAAAAAAAAGCAGCACTTTAATATAGTTCAGCCTAAAATAATAGAAGATAATCTGATTCCTTCCACCTCTCTTTTGACCCACACACAACCAGCCCAACCGATAAAGAGGGATCAACTTCCTTACATAACAGTGTCAGAGAAGTTTCAAATACACATTACCCTTGATAGAGGTTTGCCACAAGTTTGCCAAATGGTGTCCTGTGGTGCAGTCTACTGATTAATGCTGTTAGATTCCTTCCTTCCTTCCTTCCTTCCTTCTTCCTTCCTTCTTTCCTTCCTTCCTTCCTCTCTTTCCTTCCTTTTTTTTTAAATATTAGGAAATTTCTCATAATTTCTCATGGAAAAAACCTTTTCCAGATTATTTTACAAATTGAAAGACTTAGGAACACTCAAATCACCATCAGCTGACACTCGGGGGATCTCTTTGGACAGGTCACATCTTCTCTAGGTCTCCAGAGACCCAACACTCCCCTTTTATCCCTAACACTGACATGCATGTCAAATGCCACATAGCTTTGTGATGTGGATTTTTTCTCTACCTTGCCCTACAGGATATTTGTGCTTGCATTCCCTGTTGAAGCAGAAATAAGGTCAATGGTTAACAAAGAATCACTAACCTGAGAACTGCTTTTGAAGGTGTTAGAATGCCTTTGGAAGGCAGTGAGTACTTTGTGGGCGTTGGCAGGAAGAGTCAGGAAAAATCTTCCCATTATTATTGGGTACTGGTCCTCCTCGTGGGGGCATACACTTAGGATATCAAAATTTATTCTCTTCAGTCTCCAACTTCCTTTCTGTAACACAAAATATAGATCATAAAGTGAAGATTTGTAAGAGAATAGAATAGCATTTTGTTGTTCTGTTTTTAATGGAAGGCTTAAATAGCAACATTGATTGGTTTGACTTCACCAAAGCGTTAAGCAATTTCCTTCCTTGTTCCCAAATCCCTAACTGTGTCAAGCTTAATTGTCGCCATCAGCCTCTTGAATGTTGTGCAGGTTCAGGTAACACACCCATCAGCTGGGAACCAGCAGAGCAGAGAGGATGGGAGCTAGAAGAGAAGCAGAGACAGAGGACTCAGGAGTGGACATCTATGTAGGTAGGTTCCAGGGCTCTGACAGTTATAGGATGCTTTTCAGCAGGTGTGTAACTTGTCTTCAAAGCTCTGGAATATGCCAGGGATTAGGTTTTTCATACGTGTGCAAGATTTTCATATACAAAGTTTTCCTTTTTCAAAAGTCTAAAAAACAATGGGTACAAAGTAGATTACTGGTCTCCCAGAGAATTTTCTATGCTCCTGGTATGAGTCGGGGAGGGAGGTGAATGAGGTAGGGCAGTCAAGGTGAATGCTTGAAGCTGGTTTTGCCCAACTTGTAGTATGGGTACTACTGAAGTAAGCATGATAATTTGAGGTGGTATACAAATGTATATTTTAAAATGTTAATAGTGTGATGTTTACTTTAATGTGCTTTATAATAAGGACAATACAGCAGTCTCAAATCTGTGATTATGTTAATACAAATGCTTAGGGTGAATAAAAGAAAAGTTAGGCTTTTTAAAGGAAAATAGTAGGTTAAATAAGAATATAGGAAAAAAAAAAAAAGAATATAGGGACTTCCAAGTCTAGTCAAGCTAGAATAATTGGAACTAGATTTATCCTCTTGCCTGAAACAGCTGAAAATAAAAATATACATATGAAGTAACAGTAGTCAAGGTATTGGACCTCAGACAGTGAGTGGTGATCTCTGACTGACAGGAGACAAGTGAGGTGAGCTCTACATCTGCCTGAGCTCTTATTACCTGGAGAGTTTCCAGGTCATTCCCGACAGGAATGGGGAACCCAAGCAAAGCTGAACAGTAGTTTCCTTGGGTCACAGAGACAGAGCTGAGAGTCCAGGGAAGCCAGGCTATCTGCAAGTAGAAAAAAACAAAAAAACAATCCTTTGATATCTATCTCATACCAGATACAAAAATTAACTCAAAATGCATCATAGACCTAACAAAGACATAAAACTTCTAGAAAAAAAATAGGAGAAAATTTTTGATCTTATGTTAGACAGAGATCCCTTAGCTACAAACAGAAATCATAAAAGAAAAAAAGTTAACAAATTGAGCTTTATCAAAATTAGGACCTTCTGCTTTTAGAAAAGCACTATTAGGAGAATGAAAAGACAAGTCACAAACTTGGAGAAAATATTTGAAAATCTAATATCTGGTAAAGGACTATGGCTAGAATACATAAAACACTCCCCCAGACTCAATAAGAAAACCAGCAACCCAATTAAAATTGGGTGAAAAGTTGTTTGAACAGACATTTCACCAAAGAAGTTATATGAGTGATAAATAAGCTCATGAAAATAAGCTCAACATCATTAGTCATTAAGAAAATGCCAGTTGGAACCATAATGAGATACTACTGCATACCTGTTAGAATGGCTAAAATTAAGAAGACCTACCATACAAAGTGTTGGCAAGTGTATGGAGCAACAGGAACTCTCATACACTGTTGGTGGGAATGAATTATGGTACAATCAATTTGAAAAACAGTTTAACAGTTTCTTAAAAAGTTAAATATACACCTACTCTATGATTCAGCCATCTTATTGCTTGCATATAAAAGAGAAATGAAAGCATATGTCCATACAGAGACTGGTACAAAGACATTCCTGTAGCTTTACATATAATAGCCAAATAGCAAAGACAACTCAAATGTTCATCAACAGGTGAATGGATAAACAAATTATGGTATGCTCATACAATAGAAAACTTCTCAGTCGTAAAAAGAAATGCATTAGTGATACACACGCCATGGTTGAATTTCAAAACAATTGCACCGAGTTAATGAAGCCAGACAAAAAGAGGGTACATAGTGAATGATTCTATTTACATAAAATTTTAGAAAGTGCAAACTAATCTGTAGTGATAGAAAGCAGATCTCTTTCTATCTGACAGAGGTCAGAGAGTGGTGGGAAGGAGTGATTACAATGTTGAACAGAAAAACCTTGGGAGTGATTAACACGTTCAGCATCTCTGTGGTGGTGATGATTTCATAAGTATATATCCATGTCAGAACTCATCAGACTGTGTACTTTAAACATGTGCAGTCAATTGTATGTCCATTATACCTCAATGAAGCTGTTAAAACAAATTGACTAGAGCTGGATATGGCAAAAAATTGGCGGTTATGATGAAATTTTGGAAACACAGTCTAAGGTTATCCTATTTGTTCTCTTTTGCCCGTCCTTCCTCTCTTATTCTCTTGTTCTGGCCCTTCCTTCTTTCTTCTCCCCAGGTTAGAAAAGGTGATAGTTTGTGTAAGACCACCTTGTATAAGATGTCTGTGTCCTCAATATAAGAAAGGACTTTTTGACAATTTCTGCTCTCAAAAGATGCAATGGAGCAAGCTACTTTATAAAATAGGGAGATCTCCAACTCAGGGATCCCCCGGCATAGACTAAATGAACACTTGACAGGGATATAGTAGCGTCAGATATGATGTTGGGCCGATTCAGTGGCTTTCAACCTTTTTTTCAAACCATAAAACTCTTTCTACAAATGAATGAAATCTTAGGTGGGAGACAAATATTTAGGGAAAACAATGAAACATTTCTTTGAAAACAAATCAGAGGCTCAGAGGCCTGCCACTTGGCCTCACCTTTTACCTACTGTTGTGACCCTTCAGCATCTCCATGGGTGATGACTCTTGTTTGTTCCATCTCTGAAATTCTATAAACATTTAGTTTCAGTGATAGTAATTGAGGGCCGTGAATGAAAAATTTTTAACCAAACCACCCCGGTTACAACAGGGGGTTGAGGTGAAGGTCTGACCACAACTTAGTCATATGAGAAAAAGTGGTCCCATTTGTAATAGAGAAGGAGGTTACCTTCTTTGAATCCTGGAATCATGGCATTGATAATCTTTCTTCCCAGAGTGAGTGTTATACAGCTATTATTTATCCAGATGTACCAGCCCTTTTTCCTTTTCACTTTCTGAGGAAAAAAAAAGGGTTTTAAATAATGGTTTAGCTTAATAAAAGTTTGGTCATTTTTGTTCCTCTTTAGACCATGCAATTTTTTCTCTTTAACCCTGGACATGCCAACTGTGTTTGACCACATTTGAGTTAATAAGAGAAAGAATGCTCTTTTTTTCATATTAATAAGAATAATAACAAGTAGTCATAGTGAGTATTTACTGAGCACTTGCTGAGTACCAAGGACTGCATGATGGTTAATTTTTATGTGTCAGCTTGGCTAGGTACCCAGATATTTGGTCAAACATTATTCTGAATGTTTCTGTGAGTTTGTTTTTATTTTGTTTTAAATATTTCAATGATCAGTATTTCCTTAAAAAAACTCCTCATACAGCTAGTAAATCAAAGCCCATTAATTTAGGAACTTGGATTCTCCCAAACAATTAAACATTGATTATAAACTTAATATTAATCTTTTTATATATCCATTCAAGTGTTTTATACACCTTAAAAAGCAGACATGTAATATTATTAAAATGATTTCAAGAACTCTATGGACCAAAATTTATTTCTTTATGATCTCTATGTTCATAATGACCCCTTTTCCCTTCTTTTTTCTAACACTAATTCTGGTTCATTTTTAAAAAATTTAAGTACAGACAATGTATAATTTTATGTTAGTTTCAGATGTACTATTGATACATAATTATTTGACTTTTGCATACATTATGAAATGATCACCATAATATGACTAATAACCATCTGTCCACATACAAAGTATTACAGTATTATCGACCATATTCCTTATGTTGTATACTATATCCCCATGACTTATTTATTATATAACTGGAAGTTTGTATCTCTTAATCCCCTTTACCTATTTTTCTAGTCTCCTACATTCCTTGCTTCTGGAAAACACTCATTTATTCTCTGTATCATGAGTCTGTTTTCATTTTGTTTTGCTTATTTGTTTTGCATTTTAGATTACACATGTAAGTGAGATCATGTGGTATTTGTCTTTCTCTATTTCACTTAGTATAATACCCTCTAGATCCAACCATGTTGTCACAAATAGCATGATTTCATTTTTTTTGACTGAGTAATATTTCACTGCATATATATATACTACATCTTCATTATCCATTCATCTATCGATGGACACTTATGTTGCTTCCATACTTTGGCTATTGTAAATAATGCTGCAATGAACATGGGAGTGAATTTATCTTTTCAAATTAGTGTTTTTGTTTTCTTCAAGTAAATATTCAGAAGTGAAATTGCTGGATCATATGACAGTTCTATTTTTAATTTTTTGAGGAACCTCTACTCTTTTCCGTAGTGTCTGCACCAATTTACATTCCTACCAACAAAGCATGACGGTTCCCTTTTTTCCACATCCTTGCCAACACTTGTTATGTATTGTCTTTTTAATTATAGTCATTCTGATAGGTGTGAGATGGTATCTCATTGTGTTTTTATTTGTATTTTCCTGATGATTAGTGATGTTGAGCATCTTTTCATGGGTCTGTTGGCCATCTCTATGTCTTCTTTGGAAAAGTGTCTATTCACTTCCTCTGCCCATTTTTTTTTTTTTTTTTTGCAGTACACGGGCCTCTCACTGCTGTGGCCTCTCCCATTGCAGAGCACGGGCTCAGCAGCCATGGCTCACCGATCCAGCCGCTCCACAGCATGTGGGGTCTTCCCGGACAGGGGCATGAACCTGTGTCCCCTGCATCAGCAGGCGGACTCTCAACCGCTGTGCCACCAGGTAAGCCCCTCTGCCCATTTTATAATCAGGTTGTTCATTTTTTGATGTTGAATTGTATAAATTCTTTGCATATTTTAGATATCAACGCCCCCCCTTACTAGATACATCATTTGCAAATATCTTCTCCCATTCAGCAGGCTGCCTTTTTGCTTTGTTGATAGCAAAATATTTTTAGTTTTATATAGTCCCATTTGTTTATTTTTGCTTTTCTTGTTTATTTTCTTGCCTGAGGAAAGAGATCAAAAAAAATATTGCTAAGACCAATGTCAAAGAGTGTATTGCCTATGTTTTCTTCTAGGAGTTTTATGGTGTCAAGTCCTATGTTTAAGCCTCTAACTCATTTTGAATTTTGTTTGTTTGTTTGTATATGATGTGAGAAAGTAGTGCCATTTGATTCTTGTGCATGTAGCTGTCCAATTTTCCCAGCACCATATATTGAAGAGGCTGTCTTTTCCCCATTGTATATTCTTACCTCCTTTGTCATAAATTAATTGACCATATAAAGTGAGTTTATTTTTGGGCTCTCTATTCTGTTCCATTAATTTATATATCTGCTTTTGTGCCAGTAGCATACTGTTTTGATTACTGTAGCTTTGTAGTATAGTTTGAAATCAGAGAGTGTGATACCTCCAGCTTTGTTCTTCTTTCTCAAGATTGCTTTGGCTATTTGGGGTCTGTTGGTTTCCATACAAATTTTAGAATTATTTGTTCTATTTCTATGAAAAATGCCACTGGTGTTTTGTTAGGGATTACATTGAATCTGTAGATTGCCTTGGGTAATATAGTCATTTTAACAATATTACTTCCAATCCATGAACACAGTATATCTTTCCATTTGTTTATGTTTTCAATTGCTTTCGTCAAAGTCTTACAGTTTTCCAAATACAAGTCTTTTACTTTCTTTGGTTAGATTTATTCCTAAGTATTTTTCATTTTTAATGCAATTGCAAATGGAATTGTTTTCTTAATTTCTCTTTCTGATAGTTTGACGTTAGTGTATTAGAGATGCAGCAGATTTCTGTATATTTGTCTGCAGGTATTTTTTATTTCCTCTTTGACTTCTTCGGTGACCTATTGGTTGTTTAGTAGCTTATTATTTAACCTCTATATGTTTGTGTTTTTTGCAGTTTTCTCCTTGTAGTTGATTTCTAGTCTCTAGACATTGTAGTCAGAAAAGATGATTAATATGATTTCAATCTTCTTAAATTTTTTGAGGCTTGTTTTGTAGCCTAGCATGTGATCTATCCTGGAGAATGTTCCATGTGCACTTGAACAGAAAATGTATTCTGCTGCTTTTGGATGGAATGTTCTACATATACCTATTAAATGCATCCGATCTAATTTGTTGTTTAAGGCTAGTGTTCCCCTTATTGTTTTTCTGTCTGAATGATCTGGCTATTGTTGTTAGTGGGTGTGAAAGTCCCCTACTATTATTGTGTTACTGTCAAGTTCTCCCTTTATGTTTATTAATATTTGCTTTTTGTATTGATATTTAGGTGCTCCTATGTTTGGTGCATATATATTTACAATTTTATCATTATGTAATGTCTTTCTTTGTCTCTTGTTAAAGACTCTGTTTTAAAGTCTATTTTGTTGGATATAAGTATTACTAACCCAGCTTTCTTTTTGTTTCCATGTGCATCGAATACCTTTTTCCATTCCCTCATTTCCAGTCTTTGTGTGTCTTTAGATATGAAATGAGTCTCTTGTAGGCAACATATATATGAGTCTTGTGTTTTTATCCATTCGGCTACTCTGTCTTTTGATTGGAACATTTAGTCCATTTACATATAAAGTAATTATTTATAGGTGTGTACTTATTGCCATTTTGTGAACTGTTTTCTGGTTGTTTTTGTAGGGTCTCTTGTTGTTCCTTTCTTCTTCTTTTGCTCTCTTTCCTTGTGATTTAAGGGAAGTATTATGTTTGGATTCTTTTCTCTTTTTTTGTGTGTGTATTTATTATAGGTTTTTGGTTTGTGGTTACCATGAGATTCATATATAGCAACCTATGTATACATATATATCTGATTATTTTAAGTTGATGATCTCAAGTTCAAATGCATTCCAACAACCCTGCATTTTTACTCCCCCCACCTAAGTTTAATGTTTTGACATCACATTTTATATTTTTTGTTTTGTGTATTCCTTAAATACTTATTGCAGATAGAGATGATTTTACTATTTTTGTCTTTCAAACTTCCTCCTAGTTTTATAAGTAGTTGATCTACTACCTTTACTGTATATTTGCCTTTATCAAGGAGATTTTCCCTTTCATAATTTTTACATTCCTATTTGTGGCCTTTTTTTTTTCCAGTTAGAGAAGTCCTTTTAACATTTCTTATAAAGCCAGTTTAATGGTGTTGATTTCTTTTAGCTTTTCTTGTCTGTAAAACTCTTTATCTTTTCTTCAAATCTAAATGATAGCTTTTCCAGGTAGAGTATTCTTGGTTGTAGGCTTTTTCCTTTCATCACTTTGAATATATCATGCCATTCCCTTCTTGCCTGAAAAGTTTCTGCTGAAAAGTGTGTTGAGAGTCTTATGGGAATTCCCTTGTACAAACTAGTTGCTTTTCCCTTGCTTCTTTTAAGATTCCCTCTTTATCTTTAATTTTTGCCATTTTAATTACAATGCATTTTGGTGTGGACCTCTTTGGGTTCATCCTATTTGGGGCTCTCTGTGATTCCTGGACTTGGATGTCTGTTTCCTTCTCCTACTAGGATCCCTATAATGTGAATATTAGTGTTCCTGATGTCCTAGAGGTCTCTTAAACTATTCTTATTTTTTTTAATTCTTTTTTTCTTTTTTCTGTTCAGCTTCAGTGATTTCCACTACTCTGTCTTCCAGTTCACTGATCCATTCCTCTGTATCATCTAATCTATTGTTGGTTCCTTCTGGAGCATTTTTAAATTTCAGTTATTATATTCTTCAGCTCTGTTTGGTTCTTCTTTATATTTTCTAACTCTTTGTTAAAATTCTCACTGTGTTTATCCATTCTTCTCCTGAGTTCATTGAGCATCTTTATAATCATTTAAACTCTTTATCAGGTAGATTGCTTATCTCCTTTTTGTTTAGTTCTTTTTCTGAGGTTTTGTCTTGTCCCTTCTTTTGGAATGTATTCTTCTGTCTCCTCATTTTGCCTAATTCTCTGTGTTTGTTTCTATGCAACAGGTAGGTCAGTTACGTTTGCTGATCTTGGAGAAGTGACTTTATGTAGGAGATGTCCTAAGGGGCCCAGAAATACACTCTCCTCTGGTCACCAGAGCTATATACTCTAGGGGTGCTTCCTATTGTGAGCTGTGTGGGCCCTTCTGTTTTGACAGGACCAATTACCATGGGCAAGGTGGTAGGTAAGACTGGGCCTTGGCCTGGTTGGCTGCCAAGCCCTGTCTTATGTGGGTGCAACCAGTTCCTGGGGCAGCTGGCTGTGGGGCCAGGGGCTGGGCAGGTAAGCCCTAGCAGCAATAGGCTAGAGGGAGGACTCCAAAATGGCACTTGCCAGTAGTAGTGTTCTTGTGGTAGAAGGAGCTCCCCAGAATGGCTGCTGCCAGCATCTATATTCCAAGGGGGGCTGCTAGCTGCCTCCTGCCTTTTGGGAGGCTCTCCAAGATCAGTAAGTGGGTTTACCCAGGCTCCTTTCAAATTACTGCCTCTGAGTTGGGACTCAGAGCATGTGAAATTTTGCACATGCCCTTTAAGAGCAGAGTCTCTGTTTCCTACAGCCCTCTGGCTCTCCTATATGCAAGCCTCTCTGGCCTTCAAAGCCAGAGGTTTAGGAGCTCATCTTCCTGGTACAGGGACCCTGGTCGGAGGAGTCTATTGTGGGGCTCAGGCCCCTTGCTCCTTGGAGAGAACCTCGGCAATTGTAATTATCCTTCCATTTGTGGATCTCCACCCCTCCTAAGTGTTTTGTTGTGGTTCCCTCTTTATACCTTTAGTGGCAGAAAATATTTTCTGTTGGTCTTCAGGTCATTCTCATAGATCATTGCACTGTAAATAACTGTAATTTTGAGGTGCCCATGGGTTATGTGAGCTCAGGGTCTTCCTGCTCCATCTTGACCACACTTTCTCTGTGAGTGTGTTTTTGGATGAGATTTACATTTAAAATTGGTAGACTTTGGGACTTCCCTGGTAGCACAGTGGTAAAGAATCTGCCTTCCAATGCAGGAGACATGGGTTTAAGCTCTGGTCTGCTAAGATGCCACATGCCGCGGAGCAACTAAGCCCATGCACAACTACTGAGCCTGTGCTCTACAGCCCGCAAGCCACAACTACTGAGACTGCATGCCACAACTACTGAAGCCCACACGCCTAGGGCCTGTGCTCCACAACAAAGAAGCCACAGCAATAAGAAGCCTGTACACTGCAACAAAGAGTAGCCCCTGCTCGCCGCAACTAGAGAAAGCCCGCGTGCAGCAACGAAGACCCAATGCGGCCAAAAAATTAATTAATTAATTAATTAATTAATAAAATTGGAAGACTTTGGGGAAAGCAGACTGCTCTCCTTAATGTGAGTGGGCCTCATCCAATCAGTTGAGGACTTGAGTAGAACAAAAGGCACACCTCCTTCCAGCAAGAGGGATTCTCCAGCAGCTGGCCTTTGGACTTTACCTGCAACATCAGCTCTATATTGGACTGCCTTTGGTTTCAAACTGTGATACTTTCCTGAATCTCCAGCCTGTCAGCCTTCCCTATCAGATTTTGAACTTGTCAAGCCTCCATAATCACGTAAGCCAATTCCTTAAATTAAATCTCTCTATATACACACATCCTATTAGTTCTGTTTCTCTGTAGAACCCTGACAAATATATATGGTGATAACTTTAAATGTATTAACTCATCTAATTTTTCAACAATCCTATAAAGTTTGAACACAATGCTTTAAGAAGTGTTACTATTTCACAGGTAAGGGAATGAGGTTTAGTGAGATAGTGATTTGCCCAAGATCTTCCAAAGCCATGATTTTTAACCCAAAGTTCATGGATCGAGACTTTTCTTTACCACAGTAGCCAGCCCTTGACATATTTTGGAGCATTAATGATACTGAACAGACCTCAGCACCAGGTGGTCTGGAATCTAACTTTGACACAGACCCTTTTCTTCTATCAGGAGGCTCCTGCAAGTCTTCCTGGTATCCACCTGGGAGCCTGCCACACCTGACCCTCTCTTGCAATCTCAGACATGATTCTTCACTTGTTAAGCTTCAGCTTCCTCACTTACAAAAGGAGAGTAAGTCATTTCACCACCTTGTTGTGGAGATGAAATGTGAGTGTATACAGTATCAGTCTCACTTCCCGGACACCGTAGGCACTCAAATGCAAATGTCCTCCCCCTGCCATCATGATCTCATGGGTGGGTCATCATGCTCTCATGGGTGGGTCAAAATGACACCGTTCACTACAGCTGGATCTTGGACACTCCTAACTCATTATAGAGTGAGTCCTCCTGTACTCCATCTGTATTAGTCTGTTAGGGTGGCACAGATTGGGTGGCTTAAGCAACAGAAATTTATTTCTCACAGTTCTGAAGGCTGGAAGTCCAAGATCAAGGTGTCATCAGGTTTGGTTTCTCCTGAAACCTCTCTCTCCTTGGCTTGCAGATGGCCACCTTCTTGCTGTGTCCTCATGCGGTCTTTCCTCTGTGTTCACATTGTCCTTACACTGTATGTACATCCCTAGTATCTCTTTGTGTTTTCAAATTTCATCTTCTTATAAAGACAATAGATTGGATTAGGATCCACCCTAATGGACTCACTTTAACTTAGCTCTTTAAAGGCCCTATCTCTAAATACAGTCACCTTCTGAGATACTGGGGATTAGGGCTTCAAAATAGGAATTTCGGGAGGGACACAATTCAACCCATAATACCATCTTAGCCCAGGTGCCAAGGACCTGCTACTTAGGACTACCTTTCATACCTTCACTATTGAGATTTATGCACAGGACCTTTTCTGCTTGGCTGTCCCTTCAAATGTTCTGCCAGCTTGGCATGATTCCTTCAGGATTAAGCTAATCAGAAACTAAGCTAATCAGAAATTAAAGACAAATAGCTCACTCAAGCTCTTTGAAGTTGTCTTTGTCCAATGGTTATGGAAAGCCAACCAGAACAAGTGTCAGGTACATAGAAATTGCTTCATATTCTTCATCTGTAAACTGCACCTCCAAACCCCCCTACCACCACCAAACACACACACACACAGAGCTTACTAGAAAAATACTCTGGGAGCAGCGAAGTATTTTGAAGTATGCTCCAAACAACAATTATATGTGTATGTATTTGTATGTGTGTGTGTATGTATATGATGTCACGACGACCACTGCTCTTGACTTCAGGGACTTTTGCATTCTTTAAATCAGCTTCTATTTGTTTCAGTCACTCTCTGAGAGGGTTACTCCTGTCCACATAATGGATCTTATTAATTCTGTCCCTATGTTTATTGTGTCTTAGGGTTTTTTTCTTCCCTAACATCATAAGACCCCAAGAGTCAGGCTCTGGTTAGGCTGGTCAACATCCAACATGAACACCCCTACTGGTAAGAGTTTTCAGTCCAGAATATCGTCATAGGCCACAAGTCTTCCTGATGTCTAATCTACTTCTGATTGCCCTTGGCTGAGGCATTAATACTGGGTCCAATCTGGGAGGTTTAGGGAAGTAGGGTCTCATGGTACAAACACAGAGACTTACTCAAAAGGAACCAGAGTGACCAAAGTCCTAGGAAGAGGGTATGAGAAGGGCAGTACAAGTCTCTGTGGATCCCTCTGGAATTCTCAGAGGCCCATGATGAAGAAGCATATCACGTCAGCAGAGTAGCCGCCATATTGGCAAATTTCACTTCCTTTTGCTGATAGCTTCTTCAAAATATTCATGATCCATTTTAGAGACCAAATGGATTTTCCAACTCTAAGAACTACATTTTACAAAACTAGAGAAAACATAGACCCCTATTTTTGTGTCATTTGAAATCACTTAAGATATAAAACCAAATTACTAAAGAGTAAAGTGTGTGCAAAGAGGATAATTTGATATTCTGGAGGAAAAAGAAAACCTACAGAGAATAGAAATTCGGAGTCTGAGAAGCTGTCCCCATCCCCAACCATGTCTTTTAAACAACATTTTAGAGAGAGTGCGATGTCTACGGTTGAACTTAAACAAAACGGAACAGGAAATCAACACGAATCACCTCTTAATGATGTGTCCAAGAACAGTCCGAGAATCCATAAGGGACTCATTCTGTATTGGATTTCTGAAAGTCGGCAGAAAGGACCCAGTGATTGATGCCTGCCATCAGCAGCAGGTCCGTTCCTTTCCTCCCATGGAGGCTTAGACAAATTTGGCTTCATTCAACAAGCTCTCAATCATATTCACGCAGTCAGGGCTTCAGATGGGGCATGATGATGACTCTAATAGCTATTCCAGGTAGAACTGGTTCACATGTTGTGGGATCTTGGCAGCAGTTTAATTTCTTTAGGGTAATGACGCGAATCTCAGTGAGGGGCCAGTTTGGGCATTGCTGGCTATTATGTGCAAATTAATATGATGAAGTGTGCTGCTTTACAAACGTCTTTAGTCCCCTCTCTGCACTAATATTTGGGCCTTGTCTTCCAAAACGGTTGTTTGGGCAAAGTTTCCTTCCCCTTATTTTCCTCTGTAGGGCGGGATATATTCCTAATAACACAAGTATCTCTATGTATTGATTAAAAAATATATTTTCTGGAAAAATTTTGCCGAGGAAGGACTTATTTGCTTTCCTCGTCATTTTTCTCTTGTCTCCTTTCCTTGCGTATTTGTTTTGCTGCCTTTTCCATTTTGTAGGATTTTATGGCTCTTCAGAAATGAATTTAGTTTTCCTAGCATTGATGCAGAGACTTTAGCCAATAATAATAACAACGTATGTTTAGGTTGGTCACTTACTGTGGGCCAGGAATTGCTGTAAGTACTTGTCTTATTTCATCTCATCGAAATAACTGTATGATTTTCATTTTGCAGATAAAAATACAAAAGCGTATATGGACTAGGCATCTTGCCCATAGTAATATAGCTAGTAAGTAATGGCACAGGAGTTGAAATTTAGGTGGTCAGTGACCCCACAGCAGGAGCTTTTCCATACTAACTCCTGAAATCTGGTACTTGTGAAAAGAACTTATCTCTCTCAAAATAACAGTCATTCCTGAAATGGATATCCTGCAACATGCATATGTTGGGGGCTTACTATGTGCCGGGATGACACCGCAGGCTCAGGGCACAAGACCCAGCCCCTGCCCTCAAGTAGTCATGTCCTTCCGGAAGTAATTACAGTAGCATGAGGTAACTCTATGGTGGGAAATCACAGAAAATGTCTTTTAAAATAATGTTAATGTGGTCAGGCAGAGGCATTTGATATGTGCCTGAAAATCCAGGTAATTTTAGCTAATGGATCCCTTCCTGCAAAAGTATGAAGACAAGTCATGGGGTATTAAATAAATGATAGCCTCCCTAGCATCAAACATATATATCCTGTGGTCAGATGCAAAGCCTGTGGGTTCTAGAATCACATGGACCTGGACTGAAGTTTTTGCTGGGCCCCTTAGTAGGTGTGTGACCTTAAGCAATTTACTCAAATGGTCTGAACTTCTGGTTCCTCACCTATAAAAACAGACGATAATAGATCTTACCTTCTCTGTTGTTTTTAGACCATGAGTCAGCAAACTTTTCCTTGAAGAGAGAGGAAGAGTAAATATTTTACGTTTTGCTGGCCATGCAGTCTCTGCCACAGCTCCTCAACTCCGCCATTGTAGTGCAAAGGCCACCGCAGACAAAGTGTAAATGACCAGGTGTGGCTCTGTTCCACTAGGGCTTTATAAGAACAGATGGGCTAGATTTGGCTCATAGGCTATAGCTTGCCAATCCCCAGTTTAGAGCACTAAATGAGATGCTGAAAGAAAAAAAAAAACCAACATATAAGAGTTTTGGGGGACTTCCCTGGTGGCACAGTAGTTAAGAATCCACCTGCCAATGCAGGGACACGGGTTCGAGCCCTGGTCCGGGAAGATCCCACATGTTGCAGAGCAACTAAGCCCATGCGCCACAACTACTGACACAACTACTGAGCCCACGTGCCACAACTACTGAAGCCCGTGTGCCCAGAGCCTGTGCTCCACAACAAAAGAAGCCACCACAGTGAGAAGCCCACGAACCACATTGAAGAGTAGCCCCTGCTCATCGCAACTAGAGAAAGCCCACGCACAGCAACTAAGGCCCAAAGCAGCCAAAAATTAATTAATTAATTAATTTAAAAAAGAGTTTTTGGTACACTGTAGGTACTCAATAATTGTTCATTTTCCTTCCTTCCTGCAATTTATTCCACTAGGGTAATGGGTCACAAAGATGCATGCAATCACTGTATCTCTCTCGAGGTGGCTACGGACCAGTTGGGGTGACAAGATATAGAAAATATAGACAGCAATGCAATTTTGCAAGTGCCAGTTGTAAGGGGAACAGAATAAACTGTAAATTTATAGGAACTGACTGAAGGGAACAGCTGCCATAGGAGAAATGGTTACAGTAAAGTGAGGAAAGAAGAAAGGACTTCCAGGTAGGGAATCCAAAGAAAGGGGAATGCTTTAAGTATTTTCAGAGGAACTGTTTGTCTGGGGAAGTGGAGGTACATATGAGAAGAGTGAGTGGAAGCCAAGTTTAGGTGGGGAGGTGGGAGGCTGCCTGTCAGGTTCAGGAGTTCGCATCTTATTCCATAGATGTCAATCAATGTGTTATTGATGGTTGTTGAAGAGGACATAGAAGGCACTCAAAAGATATTTGTTGAGTGAATGAATTCATTCAGAAGTGATTTACATGACGGCTGGGCAGAAAATGGCAGCCAAAAGATCAGGCAATAAGGATTCAGACCAGCGTGATGAGTTAGAATTGGCCCAAAAGGGCATGTTGCAAAGACACTGAGAAGGAAGAACTGACATGACCAGGCAAGAGAGAGGACCAGTTAGCGGTGATGCCAAGTTTAAGTTGGGTGTCCAGGAGAAGGGTGTTGCCATGATAGAATGAAGGATATCAGCGAGGCTGCCTTTTGGAGGAAACATCATGAATTAGTCTTCAGTACTTGAATTTAGGATCCCTAAGGAACTTCCAAGTGGAAATGTTTAGAACAATAAGATAGGCTCAAGAAAGAGACTGAATCAGGAAGCAGAGATTTAGACATCAGCCTCATAAAGTGATGGCTTGTGAGAATGGATGAAGTCTTGACTCTGGATGAGATCTAAAGATCAAACTAAGGACCTGGTATAGAGACCGAGTCAGAGACAAGGACTTTCCTTAGAAATTCAAAGTGTCTCTCTAGTTCATCGTTAATATTATTGCAATAGAAGCACTGAGAGATTGTCAAAGCCTCACAGCACTTTTAAAAATCTAAAAACAAAGATCAGGAAAAGAATTAGATAAACCCTGGGATTCTGGTGTCCAGAAACTTCTCCCATACTATCCTGAAGAAAAGACACCCAGTGGGCTTCTGAACTCTTTAAAGTTGTGATAGGTAAATCTCATTGAGTTCAGTTAATAGAAGACATGGAAACTTGTCATCACCAATAATGATGATAAAACACCTCTAAGAGATTCTCAGCACTTTTCCAAATGTGCTTAATTCAATCATTACTTAGAAAAGCTACTTTCAGATATAAATCCTAATTGGTCGCTCTGTTAAATGAATACAATTATATGCCAAATCTTAAACAATTCTCAGGAGATCTCAAGTCCATCTATTTCTCTGGTCTTGCAACTTTTTTTTGCTACTGCTGTGAGGAAGGGGATTCCCCTTGACTAGGAAGAGAAGTGGTCCATGGAACAACAGCAAGAGAGATGGACCCTTCTAGAATAGAGTTGTCATTATATCATCTCCAAGTAAAATCAGAAAAGTGTCACCCAGAGACATTACATCTGACTTTGTGAGACACCAACTCTTTATTAAACTGGTGAGTTGTGGAAAAAGGTGTCACCATCTGAAACGATTTTTGAAGGAGTTGTTCGTATTCCTCTTTCCATTTACCTTTTTTTTTTTTTTTTTTTTTTGCGGTATGCAGGCCTCCCACCGCTGTGGCCTCTCCTGTTGCGGAGCACAGGCTCCGGACGCGCAGGCCCAGTGGCCATGGCTCACGGGCCCAGCGGCTCCACGGCATGTGGGATCCTCCCAGACCAGGACACGAACCCGTGTCCCCTGCATCGGCAGGCAGACTCTCAACCACTGCGCCACCAGGGAAGCCCCATTTACCTATTTCTTGAAGCCAATGAACTATACTGTACTTATGTCATTGCAGGGTCAAACAGAGCATATGTAACAGTGAAGGAATCACAGGGTTTTAAAATCTAGCTCCCAGAGCTTGCCAAGTTTAAACTTCGAATTTTTTTAAAGAGAGAAAACTCACACCCTGAGGGACTGAATGACTAAAAATGACTCGGTCAGGAAGCTGCAGGGCCAGGTCTAGAACCCAAGGGTCTTGGCTCCAGTCCATTACCTCAAATGCATCTTTGTCAGAGATTCACTTCGGCCACGGGTGGATTCTCATTCCATTGTGGGAATTTGTAAAAGAGCATTTAAGCCACAACCACATTAAAGATGGAGGGTTTATGATGGCACTGTACCCACCCGGCCCATCTCTTAACTACACTCTCTTTCCAAGGGTGGGACAGGGTCAGAAAGCCCTGTTGAGAGACCTGGTCACTTCAGGGGGAAAAGCAGAAATCCTAAGAGGCCAGCTATAATCCCTTTGCCTGGGAACACTAAGGGCTGAGACTTGAGAGCCAGCCCTAAAACCTTCATACTTAAAGCAGTTGTCCGCAGACATAATGCCCCTTAGCTTGATCAAAGGGCCGGGCCACACAATCCCCGGGAACAGGAAGGCTGACAAGGGGGGAAGGGTCCTTTGTCTTCGAGGACTGGAGGCCTGGAATCCGGATGCCTAGGCAGGCTGGGCTGCTGGCTGTGCAGGGAGAGGCTGAGGCCCTGCCTGTCCCCCAGATTCCTCCCCCTGCCCTCGGCTGGTCCCACACCAAGAAATTGGTCAGGGTCAGAGCCTCGCCCTCTCCTCACCCTGTCTCCTAACCGTTTTCTTTAGCATGTTAATAAAAAGAATTTCCCGAGCCCCACAGGCTTTGCTTGAACCTTTGCTGTTTCATTCTGCAATAAGAAAAGGTGAATGCCCCAATTTAACTCCTTTTTAAGTCTTTCTCCCAGCATGTGGTTTCCTAAACAAATATTTCATGTATCGTTCAGGTCACATTCTTGACCTTGTTGTTTCAGGTGCCTGATAATTCTGGGGTAATGACAGCCCCGACAGCACGCTTGTGGCCGCTCCCCCTTTCCTCCCATCCCTGGGCAGCTTTCCTGGGCCCATTTTGGTCCTGGTCTCTTCCTGGTGAAATGCTTTTCCCCTGCAGCTTTTCTTTATCAAAATGCCTGCACTGAAGGCTTGCCCTTCAGATTCCTGCCCCTGGTGCCCTTGGCCTGTTCTTTATTTAATTTTTCTTTCAGACTCCTGCTTGTCAGGTAACGTCTGTATACTGTGATTGTTTTCATTTTTGAGTCTCCAAATGCTGATCACAGCCTTGGAGATAGGCTTTCAAAAAAAATTCTAACGCTCTCCCACGCACGCACACACAGACCGACAGGCACACGTTAGGAAAATGTGCTTTGGGCCCACCCACATTCTTCGAAGCCCAGAATTTCAGTGATGAAAGAGCTTTAGGCACTGCCCTTTGTCCCTGACAGCAACAAGGCCCTCATACCCACTCTCTTGCTTTGCGAGTTGTTGGGAAGGGGCTTTATTTTCCTCTAGTCCCTCAAACAAATATACAGAAAGTAACTTCTAGAGACTTTTCAACATTGTACTGGGCTGGCTGAAGGCGTTTTATAGATCTGGTCTAGTTGAGGGGACACTGTCATAGAATAAGGCAGGTCTAGTCCTGCAATAAGGTGTTCAGAAGAGTCAGGAGAGAGGAGAACAGCCTGGGCCTCTAGACATGAGTGACATTTGGATTAAGGAAAGTTCTGCCTCTGACTTTTTTCCTCATCCCTAAACTTTAGGTATGTTATAAGCCAAGTTGTTTTTCCCAAATTCATATGTGGAAGTCCCACTTCCCAGTACCTCAGAATGTGACTTATTTGGAGATGGGGTCTTTGAGGAGGTAAATAAGTTAAAATGAGGTCATTCATGTGGGCTCCCACCCACTAGGATTGGGATTTTTGTAAGAAGAGGAACTTGGGACACAGGCATGTACAGAAGGAAAACCATGTGAAGACACAGGGAGAAGACGGCCATCTGCAAGCCAAGGAGAGAGGCCTCAGATGAAACCAACCCTGTGGACACCGTGATCTCAGACTTCTGTCTTCCAGGACTGTGAGAAAAGAAATTTCCGTTGTTTAAACCACCCAGTCTGTGGTACTTTGTTATAGCAGCCCTAGCAAACTAACACAAACATTAATATTCAAGATAGCTTTAGTTCTAGATGGACAATGAAATTAATCAGAGAGCAATTTCTGGGCAGGAAGTGGTTCTTCTGTCCCTGTGTGGGTTTCCAGGCATGGAATTCTTGTATGTTGACAAGCCAGAGATATTCAGCATGTGTTTATTGGGCACCTAGCGCATGCCAGGCACTGTGCTAGGCCAATGAGCAGAGACTCAGAAGTCGATGGCTCTGTCTAGATTCTAGATGAGATTAGCATCTCACACTGGCAATGGATGCCTATTGATGTGGGATCCCCAAGAGAGTCTCCTCCCTAGAGCCTAATGGCTACATTGTAACAGAGTTTTTCTTCTTTGGTTGCTAGACTCTTTCCTAAAGTATTAAGTGGAACTGAATAAAATTGCTTGGTATTCAGTTGAACTAAATGCAGTGGAGTATGCTGGACTGCATCCTGGAACAGAAAAAGGAGATTAGTGAAAAAAATGATTGATTCCAAATAAAGCAGTTCACTTAATAGTAACGTACTAATATTAATTTTGGAGTTTGCCAAATGTGCCCTGCCTAGGTAACCTGTTAACATTAGGGGAAACTGAATGAAAATATACAGAAAGTCATTACACAATTTTGCAACTTTTCTATGAATCTGAAAATTTTCCAAAATAAAAAAAATATTTCTTAAATGTTTGAATATTGACAATTTTACATAGTTTAAACTAATGAAGTCTGGAGGCCTTGAATATAAAGTAGGCTGATTCAATCTCTTAATTATACAGTAGTAGGATTTATGTTTGAAATTTAAGTGTGTTTTACTTATAGATGTTTTAAAATGATTGACCAACTCTTTGAACCCTGGATGCCTGGCTAGCCTAGGTAAGAGAACTAAATAAGGTGACCTTCAAAGACAGAGAGCCCAATGGCCATTACGGAGGGACAAGGTTGGGCAAGACCAGCAGCAAGAAGGTGCTGATTCAGCTTCTCTCTCTCCTCTGATTGGTCAAGGGTAAACTCAATTTCTTGAGGACTCTATGCTCTTGGAATGACTTGAGTCCCTCTGCTCTTCTTGGCAGTCAGTGGGCACCCAGCATGGCCTCATTCAAAGAGAAATGATCACTTTCAACTCCCTTCTTCAGCTGAGATCCTGTTTTGCTTCCCCACCAGGTCATGAGAAGACAGAGGATTGTGCTATATCAGTTTGCAGGGAGTCTGGATTCTCATTTCGAGGAAAAAGAAGAGAATTAATTCTTAATCAGACCAATACCACATGAAAGACTCATTTTGTTCGGCTGACAAATGTTTGAAATTTTTAAGAATTATTTACCAAACCTTTAAATTGGGAAGCTTCACAGAAACAATCAGAGCAATCAGAAATTCTAGCAATAGAGACCTACATTCCTACATGGAAAAGATCTGTTGGAGCCTAGTAGCCACTGTGCCCTTCCAAGGGGCCTCCATTTCCCATGGTCCCCACACAGCCCTCTCCTTCCATTTATGCTACTTGCCCAACAGCTTTAAGCTTTTGAGTTTACAAGCTAGGTCAGTGTTTTTCAAACTATAGATTATGACCTCTTTGTAAGTCGTGAAGTCAGTGTAGTGGATAGCCAGCACTAAAAAAGGGAAAAGGGGAAAGAGGGGAAGGAAGAGAAAGCAGAGGAAGAGGAAGAAATAGAAACTATCAGAACATACCACCTGTAGTAAGGGTTCATCGTACTTGATGAAACTTTTGTTTCAATTGTGTTTGTATGTGCTTGCACATAGGTTACAATATAAATATTTCTCCCTGTAAGTTGCAATAAAAAATATCAATATTCTATGTTAAACCATTTTCCTCTACCTGAAAGATTTTTTCTTTGTGGTTTTAAAAGAAATGGAAACATTTTATGAGCCCTATAGTGGGCAGAGTAATGACCCCCTCAAAGATGTCCACACCCAAATCCTCAGAACCTGTGAGTAATGTTACTTTTATGGCCAAAGGAACATTGCAGCCACAATGAAGTTAAGAATCTTGAGGTGGGAAGATTATTCTGGACTATTCGAGTGGACCCAGTAGAATCCCAAGGGTCCTCAAAGGAGAGTCAGAGAAGGAAATGTGATGACAGAAGTGAATGTTAGAGTGATGCAGCTTGAGCAGGACTCGACTGGTTTGGAAGACGGAGGGGGCCACAAGCTAAGGAATGCAGGCAGCATAGTGCCTGGCATCATCAGTATGTGATGCAGGGAAGACAGAAATTGGGAGAATTCTTTTCACACTTCCAAAGAATCACAGGATTCAAAGTGACTGTGAAAGAAACTTAAAGCCCAACTATTGGGTGGCCCCGTTTTTTTCCCCCCCAGAATGCCTAGAGACAATGAAATTGTTGGCTGAAACTGTTCGCTTTCAACAGAGTTGGTGATTCTGGTGCTTCACAGAAACTACATTTGGGAGAGGGTGAGCAGCCTCTGGGGAAAGTACTTGACCGAGAGACGGGAGAGGGAGACTGGAAAGGGGCAAGTGCACTAAGAGGCCTGAAGAAGTAGACCGAGAGAGAGAAAGAGAGAGAGAGTCCGCAAAAATGGAAAGAGATGTTTACAGAAAAGAGGAAGGGAAGAAGGAGGGGAGGAAGGAAAAAAGGAAAGAAGGAAGCAATCTGGGGATCTGAAGGGACCCAGGAGGAAAGCTGGGGAAAGAAGAGAGAAAAAGCAAAGCAAGTAGTGAGCCTCAAAGTAAACTTCCTTTCTTCCCATAGCTGACGCTGAGTACAGAGTTGAGCTTCACAGGCCAGAAGCCATCTGCGGCTATCAATCCCAGCCCCATGCTGCTGCCGTGGTCAGTGGGAGCTGCACATATGGGACCCAGGCATAATGCAGCCCGAGAAACCAGTGGGCTCCCATATGGTGAGAGGCTGCATTTTCTCTGCTCTCTTTACACAAAGCTGCTATTGACATCAAAGTGCTCCCTGGGACCCATGGTGTTCACTGCTCAAGCTCACAGGCCCCGTTTCAGTCTCAGAGCATCTCTGTAACTGTCTGAACCAGCCGTCTTTAGGGAAGTAGACCCTATGCCCAAATTTGTAATAATCTCTCTGTTTTCCACGGTGTGGGTTTTGTTTAGTTTAATGCCAATAGTCAGTTGGTTCCAGGTGACCTTTTCACCTCTTAGTATCACTTAATAAAGGAATTTTTTTAGAGGAGCTATTTCTTTAAATGTATATATGTATACATAGGATGAATATGAATATATTGAATATGGAAGCATTTTGTGGGTACACACACACACATACACGTGTATACAAGCACACACCCACATAAAGCTTCCATATCTAATGTCTAGGAAACCAAGAACAAAGCATTGCAGGGTATTTTTCAATAATCCAGAGCCCCTCTTTCATTTCTATTTTTATTATTCTAAAGAGCATGTCTCACAACGAGATGCATTTCTTAGCTCTCTAGGCGATTCACTGGGACCACACTTAGCTGGGCTCCTCTTGCGGTTTTTAATTTTACCCCTTTCAGTTGACTTTTGCACATATAATCATTCATTTCTGTAAGCTCTACCCCAGGAATTTTTTTTAAACAAATTTCGTCCATGCGGCTTTTAATTGTCCTCCCCAAATTGTGTCTGGTACGTTGATGTTCCCCCGGGTCTGGGTTTTTAGCTTACTCAGTTCTTTCTTCCTCGGCTGACACTGGGTGGTCTCTCTGCCTTGTCTGGCCTTTAAATATCAAAACCAGCTCTGTTTTATGTTTTTCACACAGTTCACTTTTCCATCTTGGCTTAGGGACTGAGATACTATTCCTTCTTCTTCTTTCTCAATGGCTTGTGATTTTTCACAGAGGATGGCATTTAAGATTTGTCGCCTTGGGTATCAAATCTGTGCACAGATAAACAAACAGGACAGTAGTTACATAACTTCTTCAGTCTCAGTTTTTAAATGTATGTCTATTTCTCCCGCCCTGAATTTGGAGGACAGAAGAGTCGATATGTTTTCATCTTCTCTTAGACAATTTATTTAACAAGTACTTATATTGTACTTACCATATACAAGGAACTAGTGCTCAATGCTTTCCAAATATGAACTAATTCAATCCCCAGGACAACCTTCTGAGGATGGGCCTGGGATTCTTCATAATGGTGGCTCCAAGAGGTAAGTTACTTGCACAAAATCACATGTCTGGTAAGCAGCAGGGTCGGGATTCAAATTCAGACAATCAGATCCTGTATCCAGGCTGTTAACCACTACATTAGGGAAAAAAATGGGACAGGAATTTCTTGTTTTAAGACTTTCTGATGAGTCAGTTCAGTGTTTCCAGGACTAACATCAATTTTTGACTCTATTTACATTAGACACAAATGATTTTCTTTTTTTTCAGAGTACTTCTTTAGGAAAAGTATTAGAATGCATAACAAATGCATGCGGAGTCCTATAATCCTGCTGAGGTATTTTATTTTCATCTTTCCCTTTTTAAGGCAGATGGGCTGAAGTCATGGTTCTGGGATGTCTAACAGCATCTGTGCCTCTTTTTACCGTGTTACCCCATCACTTCCTTCTCGTAGCTTTTCGTGAGTTTTGTCATCAACACACAAGGCCTGATTTATGTTTTGAGAGCCACACCCTTTTCAACAAAGCACACACAGATGCCATACATAAATGAAAGGTGACCTTTACCCACGGAAAGAATTTTGATGAATCACGGGAAGTAATATACTGTTCAAGGAAAATAGTTGTTTGATCATTTTGTCTTTTTCTTCTTTTTTTTTAAGTGTAAATCACTTCCCGTGAAGAGCAATCTGAGTCTGATGAGCTTCTTTAAGTGGAGACTACAAAGACCCCCCAACATATTAGGTAATAATTCCCCTTGTGCTGGGCTCTGATTTACTGCTACTGATGGGATGTGCATATTGGGAGGCAGGAGGAAGTTGAGGGCTGTTGGATGGAATGATAAAAAAAAAGCATTTAGATTAGTCGCTGAATATTTCTTGGTTATGGAACAAGGGCTGGACTGTCCATAGCAATGTTTTCAGACTATGGACTGGGATCCATTAGTGGACTCTAAGGTCAGTGTTAAAAGAAATTGAAAAAAACTAAAAGTTAGAGGAGAATAGAAAACATCAGAACGCATGACACAGAGTAACAACAGATAGAGTTTGGTGAAACTTTCCGAAATGTGTGTGTACACAGAATGTGTATACTAAGCTGCAATGTACACTGTATCTCTTACTATGTATTACGTTCAAAAAAAGTTTGAGAAATACTGCTCTACAGAATAGAAGCCACCACAGACACTTTCTCTACCTTCTGAGAAAAACTACAAGACAAAGTGACAGTTCTTGATGTTCTAAGAGGTGTTAGGGGAATTCCATACAGGCGATTCTACAGGGAGTATTAAGAGGGATCAATTGTAATAGGAGTAAGTGGCTCTATTCTTCTTAGTGAGGGTGCATTTCTGAGGTCCAGTCAAGAAAGAATTCTGAAGAGGGAGGTCAGCGTCCAAGGAGATATGAAACGGTGGCTCTTCCAACTTCACAGGCTGGGAGAAAAAACTCAAGTTGAGAATGGCCGATGAAGGTAGATTGTGAAAATATCCTCCTGTTAGGAGCAAAGAAGTAGAGTCCAGGAGAGAAGAGGGTGAGGAGATTGGATCTAGAATAACAAACTAGGTGCCTTTTGGCCAAAACTGAACCGTAGATATTTGCTTTGACTGGTCTGCTGTTTTAAAAATTAAGATGTTCCCATAAAACTTGGGATTTCCAGTTTCTCTAGAAAAATCAGAAGACCCGGCACCACTGAGTCTGCACTCATGCATGGCAGCAACTGGCTGGCACCAGTGAGGAGGGGCTCCCTGTGTGCTGTCACCCATGACTGCCACTAGCACATTTGGCTCTTAAAATTAAACGTTCAGTTTCTCAGTTACAGTAGCCACATTTCAGGTGTTCAATAGCTACATGTAACTGGTGTCTACCATATTGGTCAGCACAGGTATAGACCATTTTTATCATCACAAATAGTTCTACTGGACAGTGTTGCTTTTAGACCCTGTCTCCCCACTAGTCACTGCTTTCTCCCCCTGGGGCAGCCCCACTCCTTTCTGCTCTCTGCCTCACTCTATTTGCAACAAGGATTTCTATTTGTAACTCCTATAACACAATACTTAGGTTAGGTTGGCTGAAAAGTTCTGAGTAAATCGTGGGAATTGAAACCTACCCCAATTGACCACAGACTCACTGAAGTATCTTGAATTGAGTGTGTGTGTATGTGTGTGTGTGTTCTTTGCAATGGAAGGAGTGACATGAGAATTACGGATATCGTGTATGTGTAAATGGCATCTTATAAAGTTACTCAAATAGAAGAGTGGGTTTCAGTTAAAGTTCTTCATTACAGGGAAAAACTGTAGAAAAATAACCTGATTTCCTGTCATCTGCAACTATGGATATCCAATGAGGTGCTCAGACAGAACCAAAAAGACCAAATCTGGTGACAGTAACTAAGAGTAAAGCAATGAATAACTTTCCAGATAAAAGTTAATATCCTGTTACGATGCAGGTGGATAGAGTACCTTCCGGCTCTGCCCAACTATCACAGAATACAAGGGAGAAATGACAGCAATTGAGTTTATTTGATCAGTGTAGGAAGCCAGTTGGGGTAAATCAGACCTGAGAGAACTGTTTGGTTTGAATTGTCTGACAATTCTAAATTAATCAGATGAGTTTAAATCTCCATGTTATTTATGCAGGCACAGTCATTAAATATTCACCTTTGAGCACAGTAACACACACACACACACACACACACACACACACACACACACATGCCCCTTTAATTTCCAGGAGCCTAATGTAGTTGCCAAGAACCTAAGATGGCATAATGCCCTTAGAGTCATTACTTGTTAACACATTTGGTGTCCATGTTGTATTTTAGCAAATTTTAACTGTTATTTCTTCTGTCTTGGTTGCCTTTCCTTGCCTTAAACTCTTTTGCTGTGGAAATGCATGGAAAACATGAGAGGATCCTGAAATTCTTTGGGCAGCGAGAAAATTTTGTTTTTCAACCTGCATTTGTTCATTGGCATCACTACCTACATTTTTGCAGGTTCACATATGAAAATAATTATTCCTCACTTCAGGAAGTCCGTTTTTAAAAAGTCCATTTGACTTCAAAGCATCCAGCACCCTTAACAGGGTCAGCCTAGCTGAGCAGACAGCTAGCAGGAGCCCTAGCCTGGGGGAAATCTGGACTTTCCTGGCTCCTTATCTCTTGGAACTTGTGCTGGAGTCCAGGAGTAGGGGCTGTGCCCACCCAACAGGAGAAGTACAAATGTCCGTCCCTAAGAGCTGAGAATAGGGCACAGCTCTCTCAGTCTTTCCTGGAGTCAGGACCAAGTGCTCCAAACCCTGGTGCATTTTATGGGCGTGGCAGAAGGTCCCAGCACAGGGTCAGGGCAACTGCCATCTTGCCGTGATATGTGACCTTAGGTGAGTCTTTTAGTGTCTGTGAGTTTCTGTTGACTCAGGTGTATGGAAGGTTTCAACCGGTTCAGTCTCCCTTTTGATAAATATAGAAATCTCACATCCTTGTTGGATCTACCTCACAGTCACTGCGAAATCAACCTTTCTCCTAAAGCATCAATAGAATTGAGATCAATGTTACGCTTCGGTGAATAAAACAGAAAATGTTCACATTTGCACACATGGTAGGAATTAAGTCTACTTAAAAGCCCCACACCAGCACTTCTCAAATTGTAGTGGGTGGAAGAATCATTTGGGTAGGCTTATTTAAAATGCAGATTCCTGGATCTCTCCTCAAGAGATTCTATAGCAGGTTTGGGGAGGTGCTGGGAATCCGCATGAGCAATCATACCAGGTGATTCATTGTCCAGAGGGGATATTTTGAGGAATCCTGGCATTGGCTTTACGTTTCCAGATGTGCAGAAACCACGTCTGTCCTGTTCAGCATAGAATTCCAGTGCACCGAATGCCTTGTAGGGCACTCAGTGTTGGCCATATGCCTTGTTAATTTAATCCCTCCAAATACTTTTTTGTAACATCCAAGAAGAACACGTCAAGTTTCTTTTGAGAGAAAATATTTTTATCTGATTGGTTCACTGTTTTATATTCAGCCGTGAAGATGTGCCTGGCACATTGTAGCTGCTCAGTAAACATTTGTTTAGAGATCAGATGACTCTCTATTACACAATGATTAGAATTGCTCTTCGTGGGCTTCCCAGGTGGCGCAGTGGTTGAGAATCCGCCTGCTGATGCAGGGGACGCGGGTTCGTGCCCCGGTCTGGGAAGATCCCACATGCCGCGGAGCGGCTGGGCCCGTGAGCCATGGCCCCTGAGCCTGCGCGTCCGGAGCCTGTGCTCCGCAGCGGGAGAGGCCACAACAGTGAGAGGCCCGCGTACCGCAAAAAAAAAAAAAAAAAGAATTGCTCTTCGTTTTCCAAATATGAAATTATATGTTCTGAAATGCCTGCTGCCTTGGGAGGGCAACTGTGGTCTCCACCCTTACAAGCCAAGTGAGAATGTTGGACTGTAATTGTCCTTTAAACTGTCTCCCCATCGAAGGTGGAGGGATTTAAGAGCAGCATCTCAATGAGGCTTCACGGCTCAGCCTTCTTACTGGGAGAGGCCATAGCGTGAGAACAAGGCATCAACCTCCTCCTCTCCCCTCCCCCTCCATCACCACTACCCTCTGACGGCCTGTCCCAAAGCACCCAGCCGCACCTGTCCTTGCACTCTACTGTCAACACCTGCTGGCCTTCCTGCCCACCCTCACATCCCAGAGGAGCAATTCTGGCTCCCTCATCTGTGTTCCTAGCACCGAGCACAGTGCCTAATGACGGATGAGGGAAGACCAAGGTGGGGACAACACACAGGCTGAAGGGCAGGAAATGGGGGGCCACTTGCCCCTTGCCACCACCTTCTCTTCCTGCAGCCTCAGAGGACAAGTCCTCAGAGATGTCCTCCTGCCCCTGAACTAAATTTTTCCACTCCTATTATTTTCCCATAATAGCCCATTCTCTTCTATCACAGCACAGTTACCAATCGTTAACTGTATGTTTACTGGATTCCCTTCTTGTTTATTATCTGTCTCTCCAGCTAGATTGTAAAATCCATGGGGCAAACCTATGTCTGTTTTATGCTCTACTCAGAATCTCAAAAAAATGCTTGTAGGTGCTCAATACATATTTACTGAATGAACGAGCTGATGAATGAATGAACGAAGAAGTATGCCTAGTAATGTCCTGAGGCCACTCTTGTAGATCCATCTGCTCCAGGCAGGAAGTCTCGCTTGCTCCGGTTAGCCTTCCCCTCACCTCCTACCCCAGTTCTCCCAGCAGTGAGGGAACTCCTACACCAGGTCAGAGTGATGGCTCTGATTGGTTATTCCCTGGGGACACCTATCAATCGCTACAAATAGTTTGCTGGTTGACACAGGGTCTTAAGAAAATGATGCAGTACCCCTACATAGACGGAGATGATCTTATCTCAAAATTCATTTTTAAATGAATAAATCATAATAATAGCTCTCATTTTTGAGCCTTTACTCTGTGCCAAATACATAATGATATCCACTATTTATGGAGCATATGTGCCAAGCATTTTAAATATATTACTTCATTGAAGTCTTACAAAACCAAAGACAGGTCCTATTATTGTCTTCATATTACAGCCAAGAGCTTGGATAAGACAAGTGTTTTGCCGAAGGTCAGACAAGTCATAAGTGGTCAAGAGAGATCATCTCTCTCTCTCCCTCTCTGTCTGACCCCCAAATCCATGTACGTTCCCTGCTATCTACTTCCAAATCTGCTCTGAAGAGGAGGAGGGGGTATATTCATGCCCAGATGGAAATGATGAGCAGTGGACGTGAGGGAGGGACGGGGTAAGGAAAGAAATAGAGGGCAGATTTCTAACTTGTGTGAGACACACGTGACCCTCATGGGCTGGAACTATAACCTTCCCTTTATGAGAGGAAGGAAAGCCTCAGTCCAGCTGAGGGACTCATCCCAGTGGGCCAGGGAAGTAGAAGTTCAAAGTCACAGATCCAGTCCTTTCGAGGCTCTGCTTTCACCTTCCGTCTGCCCAAACGTGAGCCCCGCTGCCTTACTCAGGTCTCAGGCACTTTAGGGAGAACACTGGGCCTAAATCTTCTCGTGCTTCACCCTTGCCTTGATAGGAGTGCCCTGCAGTGGCTGGGTAATCGACTCTGCTTAGCAAGTGAACCAAAAATATTACAGTTCTGACACTCTCTTCTTCTAGCGTTAAAGTCTTTGCTGTGTCTCAAGGAAAGTTGCTGTTATCCAAATATGTCCCAGAACACACAGCCTCAGTGATGCTTTTGTTCATCAGAAAATATGGAGGTGAGGCATCTATTGTTAGTTACAGAGGACAAATGAGTTTTGCTTTGCAGCTACACTTGAAGCATTAAAGAATGGAAATTTTACATATCTTTTTCTCCTTCCCTTCTTCCTTCTTTTTCTCCCTTCCTCGCTCCCATTCTTCCTTCCTTCCTTCCTTCCTTTTTTTTTTAAAAAAAGATAACATCAAAAGTTAGAAGTAGGAGTTTCCCTGGTGGCGCAGTGGTTGAGAGCCTGCCTGCCGATGCAGGGGGCACGGGTTCGTGCCCCGGTCCGGGAAGATCCCACATGCCGCGGAGCAGCTGGGCCCGTGAGCCATGGCCACTGAGCCTGCGCATCCGGAGCCTGTGCTCCGCAACGGGAGAGGCCACAACAGTGAGAGACCCGCATACCTTAAAAAAAAAAAAAAAAGTTAAAAGTAGTTTGAAAACTATTTTAACTTTGAACTGCCTTGACCTATTGAAAATAGTCATTATGAAATTATTGATTCAACCATGTATTGATAGAAATTTTGATAAGCGCTTTTGTTGAACATAATTCTAGGTGCATTTACTTCTTACCAGGTGATTTGGCTTAGTGTCTAAGGTAGAGTTCTGCTTGTCTCCCAGAACTGTTCTGTCTTAGTCATTTGGGCTGCTATAACAGAATGCCATAGACTGGGTGGCTTATAACAATTAATATTTGTTTCTCACAGTTCTGGAGGCTGGGAAGTCCAAGATTAAGGGTCTGGCCAAATCAGTGTCGGGTGAGGACCCACTTTCTTGTTCACAGACAGCTGTCTTTTCCTTGTGTCTCACCTGGCAGAAGGGGCAAGGGAGTTCTCTGGGGTCTCTATTATAAAGGCACTACTGGAATTTCATTCATGAAGGCTCCACCCTCACGACCTAATCACCTCCCAAAGGCCCCACCTCCAAATGCCATCACACTGGGAATTAAATTTCAAGATATAAATTTTAGTGGGGACAAAACCTTTCAGTCTACAGCAAGTTCCTTCTCAATAGTTCGACTTTTCACTGTTTCCTTATCTTATCTTACTGTTCCAATTCCAGAGGAACTCAAACTGTGTAAGAGAAACAGCAGGAAAAGCAGACCACCTGGATCTGTGAATCTCAAGCTATTTCTGCATGCTTCATCCCCAACCCTGTCCCTCAAGCCCAATTTTTTTCACTGCTGCATCACCAAAAGGACAGGTAATCAGTCAGTGAGTTTTCTGTCTTTTAATCTGGGAGCAGAAGACCACCTGACCTTTAATTAGCAGCTAGCAAGGGAGATAAAAAGGGAAATAAATATTAATAATATCTATTTTATAAAACATTCAATTTTGTTCACATGAATACTAATCAAAGCCTGCATAAAATCATAGCACATCATGTTTGAGGAAAACATGTGAGTTATAATAGATCCTATTTCCATAATTCTAACATGCTGTAATTTCCATCTGATGAAATGTAGCTATGAAATTAAAAGTGCCATTTTATGTGTGAAAGTTCTAAACCTGGACTGAAAGTGAAGGAAGATATTTTTTAGAGTTCTGAAAAGAGGACAGAAAAATGGTGGAAATATGAAATATTCTCTTGAAATTTACTAACAATTTAGGAGAACTAGTAAGAAAAGCAGCCAAAACTTTGCATGATTGCTAAGAGGGAAAAAACAGTCTTTAAAAATGTTGCCATATACCCAGCCCTTAGAACAGTTCCTGCCAAAGAATAGGGCCTCCATACGTATCTATCTATCTATTTATTTATTTATTTATTTATTTATTTATTTATTAGCGGTAAGCGGGCCTCTCACTGTTGTGGCCTCTCCCGTTGTGCTCCGTACGTGCAGGCTCAGTGGCCACGGCTCAGGGGCCCAGCCACTCGACGGCATGTGGGATCTTCCCACACCAGGGCATGAACCCATGTCCCCTGCATCGGCAGGCGGACTCTCAACCACTGTGCCACCAGGGAAGCCCCATACGTATTTATTGAATGAATTTTTGAGCACAAGTTTTGGGGAGAAGGCAGGAGGGAAAGGACAGAGCAGTCCAAGAACCAGATTTCATGAGAGCCAAGAGGGAGGTGGTATGGGGAGCTGAGGGGATATGATAGTTGGACTTCAAAGGCAAGGTGTCTGTAGTAGTTTCTAAGGCTGTCATCACAAAGTACCATTAACTGGGTGACTTAGAAAAACAGAAATTTATTGCCTCATAATTGGGGAGGTTAGAAGTTGAAAACTGAGGTGTCAGCAGGGTCATGATCCCTCTGAAACCTATAGGGGAATCCTTCCTTGCTTCATTCTAGCTTCTGGTGGTTTGCTGGCAGTCTTTGGCATTTCTTGGTTTGCAGCTACACAACTCCAATCTCTGCCTTTGTCATTGAGCGGTGTTCTGTGTGTCTTCACAGGGCCATTTGCTTATAAGGGAACCAATCATATTGGATTAGGGACCCATCCTACTAGAGTACAACCTCATCTTAACATTGCACCTGCAATGACCCTATTTCCATATAAGATCACATTTTGGGGTGCCAGGGGTAAGGACTTCAACATATCTTTGTTGAGATTACACAATTCAACCCATAAGAGTAGATATTTAAAAATCAAAATGAGACACCCATTGGGATGGCTATTACCAAAAAACAAACAGAAAAAATCCCAGAAAGCAACAAATATTGGTGAGAATGAGGAGAAATTGGAACCCCTTTGCACCCTTGGTGGGAATGTAAAATGTTGTAGCTACAATGGGAAATTGTATGATGTATCCTTAAAAAATTATAGGTAGAATTACCATATGATACAATGATTCCATTTCTGGGTATATATCCAAAAGAATCAAAAAAGGGACTCTAACAAATATTTGTTTACACATGTTCATAGCAGCATTATTCACAATAGCCAAAAGGTGAAACAACCCAAAAGTCCAACGATGGATGAATGGATAAACAAAATGTGTTATATATACACAATGTAATATTATCCACATTCAAAACGGAAGACAATTCTGACACATGCTACAACATGGATTAACCTTGAAGACATCATGCAAAGTGAAATAAGTCAGTCACAGAAGCACAAATATTGTATGATTCCACTCATATGAGATATCTAGATGAGCTCGATTCACAGCGACGAAAAGTAGTATGGTGATTGCCAGGGGTGGGGGGGCGGGGGAAGGAGGAATAATGGAGAATTATTGTTTAATGGGCACAGAGTTTCAGTTAGGGAAGAGGAGAAAGTTCTGGAGATAGATAGTGGTGATGGTTGCACAACAATGTGGATGTACTTATGCCACCAAACTTAAAAATGGTGAACTTCGTATTACATATTTTTTACCACAATAAAAAAATCAAAATGAGGATTTAATAAAGGGATTATTAAGGGCAAAGAATAGGGGATTAGGAGAAACCCATGTAAGTGCTCTCAAGAAGTAAATAGACCTGACCCCAGGGATATCACGGAAGAGGCATGGACCAAGATGGTAAGGGTCGTGCAGAGTGTGTAGGAGTGGACTGTATGGTCAGGTCACTCAGGATGGCTGTTCTCTTGCTCTCTGCCCATACCCTGCCCAACCAGTGCCTGCTTCACTCATATCTTACACGCATGACTGACCTTCCTACGTACTTGCTCCGGGCCCCAGCTGGTGATTGTTTTTATCAAAGGGGTGGTGAGGGGGTGTGCCTCTACTGATTTCCCTGGTAACTAATGAATCTACAGACCTCAGTTCCCCTATAACTGGTAATCTCCCTCCTCCCCCAACCTTAGCAAAGACTGCCACCATGTCCTGCCCACTGTGTACCGCACACGGTGGGGTGTTGCTCCAGGACCTTGCTTTCAGACGTGTAAGCTCCCCCATCCATTAAACTACTGATGTCTCAAAAAAAAAAAAAAAAAAGTAAATAGAAGTATAGCTAAATTGGAGAGCTAAATAATACTATGTTACTCTAGTTTGGAACTTAAGAGTTTTCAGAGGTCTTTCCCACAATTTGACTCATTATATCTCCACAGCAGGTTATTATTACCAGAGAAGGAAATAGTCTTTATAAAGTATACATTTTACACTACATAATGCACATATGTGGGCCCTAAACTCTCTGACTGGAAGTTGAACTATACAACTTTTAAGGTCCCTTCTGATTCTTAGAGATAGTATTGTTTTAGGTAATTTACCCAAAGCAGTAGATATTGGGCAAAAACTGGGTCAGTAGTGATTAATGGAAAGGGCCGAGTGTCCCTTCAGAGTCCTGGTTTGGGTCCAGACAGTGGCTTCTCTGCCTTTAATAACCTTGGGTTTCTCATCTGTAAAAGTGGGTTAATAATTCTTCCTGGTCATTGTGGGGATGCAATGATGTATTATATATAAAAGCAACTTTAACCAATTCAAGGTTCTATTTATTTGACCTTATTTGAGACTACTCGTAATTCACCTTAAAGGGTCAGGATATCTAGTAATACATAGCAAGGGTACTGAGCTATCTTGACTAAGAGATTTAAGGGTAAATATATATTTAAGTATATGAGAGTATAGGCAATGCCCAGCTCTCCCCCCCCCCCCCCCCCCCCCCCCCACCCAGAACCCAAACCTCACATGAGGGCATTTAGATATTCTCACAGTTTTCTG